>NW_019520309.1:30226-46890 GCF_002814215.2 Seriola lalandi dorsalis
AACCTCTTCCTCTCCTCCGACTCCGCTCACCTTCCCTCTGCGGGGCTCCGAGGGCTCTCTCCGGGCTGAAGTACGACATGATCCCCGCCAGCGCTACCATCACCCAGCAGTGCGGCCGCATCGTCGTCGCGTCCGGAGCAACAACAACACCATCCGAGCGACGCTGCCGACTGTCGGTGTCGGTGTCCTCCTCTCTCCCGTTCCCCCCGCCACGGTCTGTGCCGTCTCCGGGCTCACGCTGTCTCCGTCTCCCCCCTCCGCTTCTCTCCTAATAATAAAAGAGCGGTTCCTTGCCTTCCTTGTTGTGCTCTCCCCCTGTCCCCCTCCTCCTCCCCCCTGCTCTAATCCGCAATTAAACACGGTGTGTGAGATGCTCTATTGTGCATCCTCAGTCCACCGCTCGCTGTACATACATTACTGCCCTCCTGCCTCCGTCCGTGTGGAGCACCGCTGAAAACAACCATCCGCTATTTCTCCTGTTACATATATATATAAATATATATATATTTTAATATATATATATATTTTTTTTTTCCTTTCTCCCCGTATCTCAGTGTTGGAGGGTTGTCTGTGTTTTTCTCCTCCGCCAGCCTACGTCAGACACACACGGCGCGCATTGTCATGGTCCAGCTTCATCATCATAATGCAACCCCCCGAAAAAAAAAAAAAATCTGTGATAATATTCCCACAGGGAGCTGTTGATGTGTATGTGGTGCTCAGCAGTGGGTTTCTATTGATCCCATATTGGATTTTTAATCTCTTAAAGTAGGCTATCACGTACCACTTCAATATTCATATGAGGACTTTTGGGTGTGAAGTAATTCTACTACTCCTTTTAAATAATCAGGAAAAAAATGAAGTGTTAATTGACCACGCCTTCAAAGAGAGAGGGAATTATTCACGTATAATAAAACAAACAAAGCATTTCTGACTATATTTATCCAGATATGGTGTGAACTGTCATAACTACATTTTATTAAACACTTTTTTTGGACTTCCAGCAATACATATTAATAAATAAATATAAAGCTGTTGTGTACAAATCATTATTTAAACTCTGTTGGCAGTTTATTTCTTACACCTAGCTAAAACTAATGCAGTCTAGTACAACAGTCCTGTAATAAATCCTCCTTCATGATGGTTACAGGGTTCAGTTTTTGTTTTCAGTGTTAAGTGCTTATTCAAGTTTATTACCATGTTGGAGACTAGTTTGGCTCAGTGATTTAAAAGAGGCCAAACAATAGAGAGACAATAGTGTAAACAAATACAATTAAACAGCACCACATACTATACACCTAAACAAACAGTTCCAACAACAACCAAACATCAAATCACTTCATTTGGAGGCTGAGTGTATTTTCTTATTCTACATTTTCAGCAATGAAAACGTAAGTAAATGTCAATCTTTTGTGCGAGTCATTGATTCTAGTATATGACTCATTAGGCCTTTTTCACAGCAGACATTTTGACTAGAAGGAAAAGCATAGGTCTTACTAATAACATGAACAATGGCTCTGCTCCATTCAAGTGTCCAGTGAACCAGAAAGAACAAAAACAGGACCCTGGAATTGAAGGAGCTAAATGGAATCATCGCCATCGCTAATTTTATTATTTACACCTGTGCTTTTGTTTAATGTCAAAATGTCTTCTATTAAAAAGGCCTTTATGTCTTAATAACAAAAAAAAAAAGGAAAAATAGTCCAACTGATGTCACCCTGGTTTTATTCATTATTATAGGCTTCACATGAGGAACATGTGGGACTTCAAAAAACAATAACAGAAATAAAAAGTAAAAATAAAAAATAAATCTGAACTATTTTATCCTTACTGTCAACCTTTACACCAGATATGTACTGTATGATTTCACATACAGCTGCAAATAACACATACTGAATAGTCTGCAGATTCTTTTCTGATTATTTCTTCCATAAAATGTCAGAAAAAAGGTGAAAGTGTCCATCATAATTTTCTAGAGCCCAAAGTAACATCTCCTAATTGTTTGTTTTATTCAACCAACAGTGCAAACCCAGAAAGATTCTGTTTACTGTATTACTGTATATTTGACATACAGAAGCAGTAAATCCACAAATGTGAGAAGCTGGAACCTGATAAAGGTTGGATTTTTTGTTTAAAAAATGACTAATGACTAATGAATAATGAAACTATTAATAATTGAGAGGTTTGCAGATTCATTTTCTGTCATTGTATGAACTGATTAATCAACTAATTGTTTCTACTCCACTGTTCCCACTGTGATTATTTGACTGAGACTACAGACCATTCAGTGTGTGCTGGTGTTTGCTCACTTTAAAACCTTTTTACACTTATAATAACAATAATATAAACCATATGACCAGTTGTTCACTGAGTGTTTTTCTTTGCCGACAGCCTGGGCTCATGCCCCCTGTGATGGCAACCATCTGTCCTGCTGCCGTGTTCATGAGCAAAACGCTGCAGGGGGCAGACGTTGCTGCAGCTGAACCTCACCTCTGACCTCGCTGCCGCAGGAATTTCCTTTTCTGGGTGCACCAAAAGAAATCAAAATGGAGGATAAGAGACGTACAATTTGCCTCATCATCAACTTTTTGGCAATAGCTGGACCAGGTTACAAGTATGTTCATAATGTGGTTCTTTAGCCCCCTTTCCATGTCACCCTCTTTCCTCTGGGCCTTTACATTTGTAAACAAACTGCTGGTCACAGCATTTGTCCTCTAACCATCCATCACAGTCTTCAAACAACTGATGAAGACAGTTCATGATTTTAATATTTCATCCCTCCAGCTATCTCTATCCCGCCTTTGTCGCTTTCGGGCAAGTTCTGGGAAGAAGGCGCTGTTGTAAGGCCTTTCCCTCTCATTCACCTCCCTCCCAGGCTCCTTTGCTTTGCCGCTCCTCTGATCGAGCAGGGCCTGGGCTCGCCTCCTTTCTTCAGCCTCCCTCTGTAAACGCTCAGCACGTAATCTCTCTATGGAGCTGGAAATGACAGAATAAAAATTATAGTTATAGCTCAGTGATGATATTCACCACATCACAGCCATATTCCCAACGCTTCGTTTATTCATCAGGGAAACTGAAGCTGACTACAGGAACACCTACATACTCTGAATTACTGGAGCGACATACTTACTATGGTTTATTGTTATATTATGAGCAGTTTTGTAAAAATAATCAGTTGATTTATAAATACCCAGCCAGGTAATATTGATATTCTTACCTCTCTCCACTGCTCCTCTTTTCCCCTTTGTCTCTTTTTTCCCTTTTCTTGCTCTTGTGTTCCTTTCTGTCTTTTATTGCAAGAGCTTTCTTCATTTCTTTCAATGGGTCCAAACTATCCTTCAATCTACGATCCTTCTTCTCTCTCTCCTCTTCACTTATTCCCTTTCTCTTTTCTTTTTCTTTCCTTTCTTCTTTTTCTTGACCGCTTTTCAGGTACCACGGAGTGACCTCCGTCCCTGGTTGGGGTCCAAGAGACACCAGCAAGCCAATAGCACGCTCCTGCTTCTCCTGAGAAAAAAGAACAAGGAAAACAACAGTTGTGTGAATTGAGTTGAATGAACTGTTTGATGACTGCAGTACCAAATAACTGTTCAAACCTTCTGAATGTAGAGACGGGCAAAAACAGTAAAATTATTCACTTTTCCTTTGACTAATATCAGTAACATTTTGACATTTTCTGAGATTGATTATAAAACTGGATTACATCCTTGCATTTTAACACTTTGCCCTGAAATAGCACCTTTGTGTGTCCTGTGGTTGTATTTACCCAACTCTCTGTCTGCATTAGTTTTTCCCGACTATCGCACCCGACTGTTTGCACTGCTTGTACACATATTATGGCTGGGCTGCATCCAGAATACATTTAGCTTTCTGACCACACCAAGAAAATGACCACTTCCATTGATTTTAAATATCTGATCAATAAACCAGCATCTTGACATGACTAAATGATAAAGGTTGAACATAATGAAGTGTAACTGTGGTTCAAAGCTCCAGATGGATAACTGGGTTAACAGGTACACCTGTTTACTCAAAATTTCATGGATCTGAACCTGGATCACAACACTTTTTCCTTAGCGCAGTAATATCCATTTCACAAACAAGCACCAAATATGACACAAATTCCAGGATAAATCAGTTTGTGTTTGACCATTCAGACTGTTGGACACAGTTATGTGTCTTCACACCTTGGTTCATAAAAGAGCTGTGAGTGAAACGGTAAACAAGCCTTTGCTGAGAACAATCTTATGTAAGTTGAGCTTGAAGGTTCATTGTTGACCTTGTAAATAGTAATTTGACCACATGTTGTCAATAGGTCCACTTGGGTTTTTGAGAGGTTTCAGACAGATTTCTTGTCCCTCACTGACAGATTTGCTGAAATGTCATGGGAACGGTTTGTTTGTCAGCTGACCTGAATATGGTGTTTCAGTCACATGATAGAAGGTGGTCGTATATAAGAGGAGGAGGAAATCATAACCACTGAATCACAAGAGGAAACCATGCCAGAGAAGAGTGACAGGAGTAGTGGCACCATCACCTTTTCATCTTTCTTTTCTTTGAGATACTCTTCGTTCCCCTTCTTCTCTGAGGACTCCTCCAGAGGAAAAAGATTGAGATGCTCCAGAGCTCCACTTCCTCCACTCCGTTCCTCATCATCATCATCATCTTTCCTTTCTCCTGCTGCCTGGAGAGCAGCTCGGGATTTCCTTCTTAGATACTCTGTACGTGCCTGTGAAGAGAAAGTTAATACAAATTAAATAGATAAAAATAAAAAATAAAAACTTCATATCACTTTAACTGGCAGGGCTAACCATCATTTACTATTATGTTGTTTAGTCTAAGATTTTATCCTTCCTATTTGTGGTATTCTATAAAGGCACTATACAAGTACCACAGTAAAGGATGTTCTGTCTCTATAGAAATATTCAAATGATACACAAGAAAGACATAAGCTGACTATAACTGTTGAAGTGATTATCAAAAGACACATTTAAAGTCATGGAAGATTATTTTTTATAAATACTACCAATGGAAGTGTTGTAGTAAAGAAATGCATCTTAGCATATGGTTGTAAAGACACACTCTAATACATTATAATGCTATCCTACCTGGTCCACTAAAAAAAACAACCAAAACATTATGAATCAACTACAATTGATTCAGAACTCTGTTGCCCAAGTGCTGACCAGGACCACAAGGAAGTAACGCATTACATTTGTTTTAAGTCCTTACACTGGTTTACTGCTCCCATTGTAGGAACCAGTATGACCTCCTAATTTGTCAAGTGCGTTAGTCTAAAATCGTTGTTTTCAGTGCTCTCCTTTGTTGGGTTTTATAAGTCAAGTCGATGCATGAACCTGTACTGTGACCTGCTGCTGTGCAAATACAGTTTGTATGATACTCGCTGCAGCTCTACACGTGTGTGATGTATGATTAGTCAGTGTTGGGGTGGACTCAGACTGTTCACAGCGCAATAAACAACTGCTACTCTGCAGCATCATGGGAAACATGACAACAGTGGGGTCACCTCTTGCTCGGCACGCTCGACGCGCCGCTTGGCCTCGCGCTCCTCCTCCGCTGCCTGAGCCTCGTCCCTCCGCACTTTAGCAACATTGTCTTTGTTGCGAACGTGCCAGCTCTTCTTAGGGAGGATGTTCATCGTTGCCTTGACGACTGTTGATACTGCACGTTAGCGGTCAGCTAGCTCGGCGGGCTAGCGTCGACTGAAGCGGGAGTGAGCAGGGAACACAAGGAAGATACTCAATTTGTTCAGAAAACCAGATCGTATCTACTAAAAGGAGGTTGAGGAATGACTAAAAGTTAAGAAACTGGTTTGAAGGGAAGACAGAAAAGCCACAGTTTTAAGTGTTGCTGTAGATAGTTGGCTACCACTAAGCTAACGTTAGCCAATGTTTTCAACTTCCCAACTTACATTACACTTAACGACACAGCTGTGAGCACACACATTTAACTTGCCCCCTCACAACAAACTCATACCTTCAAATAATTAAATATCAAAAACAGGATGCAAACAATGTCACTAACCTTCTGTGAGAAGAGCTGCTGTTGCTAGCAGCTGCCCCAGGAACAAGTAGACCCAAAGAGGAAGTAAACATTACACATTGGTGCAACACCACACGTTCGACACTAGATGGGGCTATAACACCTGTCATTTTATTAGAGTAGCACCTCTCTTCAGTAAAGGAATATCGTTTTACAAAACAAAAAGTAGTGTAACTTTGTATTTATAATAAGGCACTCTTTGCATGGCATTTATATAATTTAACCATATAACATTAACTTAGGTAGGTTAATAATGAACAGGTTTTAATGAAACTTTTTCAAATTTTCCTCAGAAAACCGACTTCATGGTTTAGAACCAAGAACCACAACACCTTTATTTAGATAATCGTTACAAGATTGTCTGCTAAAACCCGGCCTGCATTATATGACACTGACTTTATACATAACGGGTGCATACAGTCCTTTCAGATGCCTCATCATGTTTCATGTCAAAAGATCCCCTCCAGACATGTTTGCAGATATATAAAAAGACTCCCTCACTGAAAAATACAGAATCTTTGAATATGCAAATATTTTTCATTCCAAAAGTTTAGCTGCTGGATGCAAGATGTCTCCAATATCACTGAAAGACATTCCTCTGTGCATGTGCAAAACAGGCTTCAAGTCTTCACATGCCACTTGTGTAAGTTGTTTATTGGACCAGGATTGGCACAAAACTAGTAGTGATGTCAAAAATCATGCTCGCAGGTAAGCGCCTTAAACTCAGATTTGATGTGAGCACATAGAAACTTTCCACTTTCAGCAGAATAATTTGGAAACAGTCTTTGTAAAACTCCAAACATACATTATTCTGCATCGTGAAGTTCAAACATACAAGAGAAGGAACAATTACCAAAACACATTTTTGAGTGGAGGGGGGCTTTAAGGTGATAGAGAAGGTTGAAAACACCAAACATGTTCCATATGTTCAGTCTTGTACTCCTGCATTGTGTTTAGATATCTGAAGCTGTCGACTCAGCTCCTCAATCTGCTTGACCAAGAACTTCTTGTCACAGCCCTCCTGCAGGCCAAAGACCCACCACTGCATTAGTAAAACTGTGAGTATTAGGAAATAACATAGGCCAGCTTACATATGATCAAATTCAAGACCATGTAAGTCTTTGCTTTACAGTACACCATAAAGGTTAATGCCAACAGCTTACCAGTTTTAGTTGCGCTCTTAGCAGAGCAACACTTTTCCCATAGACAGAGGCTAGGGCTATGAAATAGCACATCACCACACTGTCAGGCAAAAAAGAGCCATGATTATACACCATAAAATGGACCATGAACGATCATATAATATGCAGGTAAAATAGAGGCTGAAATCTATGTTTAGATTTAAATACAGCACCGTATACACCAGAGTAATGGTCCGCCCAGAAAGTAGAAATATACTCACCATGATAACGCAAACAGAGGGATGGAGAAGGCCTGGGAGCCAATGAAGAAGAGAAACTCCTGTGTAGTTTTAGAGAGGTTGTAGAAAGAGGTTGGAACAATCGACCACATGGTTGGGAAGAAACGGAAAGGACCACAACCCATAGACGGATGGATCCTGTGAGGACAGGGGGAAACACTTCTCTTCAAAAAAGTAATATAACACGGAAAACATATTTAATCAAAGTTTCTAGCAGTGCTGTCTTGACTGTGTTTTTACAATACTTTACTTTCTGACCTGCAGAGAAAAATCTTGTCCATTTTTACCGCAATTTCACTATATCAAAAAGCACTTCCGTTATATTTGTTAGAAGACAGAATGCAGCAATCAACACTCACACAGCCAGACTGTAAACCATGACAACTGTGGCCAGGCCCCAGCCAAACAGGAGTACCACGAGGAAAAAGAAGGTGGAGGTGGTGGAGCGAAACGTCTTCAGTGCTGGTCGACAATTATTGAAGAGTGTGATCTGACAGGGACAGTGGCAATGGGGACATGAAACAGGGTTAGGGACAAATCCAAGTGGCATTGTGTGAAATGTTGGCTGTGTCGAAGCCTCATCTTCACCTTCTTGCTGTAGAAGAGGATGAAAAACTTGATGGTGTTGATGAGTGGCAGCAGAGGGCAAAAAAGAGCTCCTGTCCAAACCACAGTCTGACCATAAACCAGACCAAGCACATTGGAGGGAACCACAAACTCCTGCCGACCCAGCCACTGAGCCAACTTATTCGACCAGTTGTCCACCAGCATCCTGACACACACAAAAACACAGTACAGGCACATGACTAAAGAGCTTACTGTCAATGCTGTTTCCATATTAATTAAAGTAGACAAATTGTTCACACAGTAATTTGATTTGTACCTGCGTGGAAACTCCACCAGGACGAGCACAGCGATGTTGATGAGGAAATCAAACAGTGTCAGCTTGTACATCTCCTGTCCTACACGCGTTTCCCAGCACTACATCATGAGACAATCATGAGAATATTTTATCTTTGTTGTTTATGACTTAATTAAACAGTAACAGATTCAAAATGGGTGTCTTGCAGAATTATGTCATATTCTCTTTTTATTCTGGTGACCCACAGGCATTTGGCAAACTGACACTACATCAATCTCTCACTCTCTCTGCTCTTTCCTCTTGCAGATGTCTACTGTAGCCCTCAGTCGATCCCACTCTACAATGTGTTAATGCAAAAACAAACAGCAAACAGGATTTTTGCTTATGTACACACAGCCATAACAAGGAAGTTAGATTAGAAAAACAAACATTTTGTCACTGCCTAACTGCAGAATTGCATATATTTGTTATCCTAAGCATTCCCTCTGTTTTTCTTAAGCTGGAACTTTTCTAACAGCTTGGCGACTCCTTCAATCCTGTTTGTGAAAAAGAAGCATCTTTAAAAATAGTTTTCATGCACTCAGTCAAATGGTATAATTACCGGGTAGACTTTATGGCTGTATTGGCACAATTCACAGTCTCCACTACTTGTGTTCCCCTCGCAGGTGATCTGACTCCACAGGGTGAAGAGGATAACACCAAGACTCACCAGACGCAGGAACACTGCCCTGGACAAGGAAGAGAATCACTATCTACTATTCTGATACTAAGGTTATTAAAGGGGTTTAAAGATTAGAGATTCATCATCTTAACTCTATGTTAAAGACTATTGTTAGGTACACTAAATGCAAATGCTCTGAGATTATCATTCTCCAACAGAAACACCAGTGCAAACCTTAATAGTGCCACTATGATGGTGGTGCTGGGGGAGTATCTCTCCACTAAGGCAATCTGGTCACACAGCAGAGGCACCACGAAGTTTCCAGCGGTGATGACAATGGAGGGAAGATACTCAATAATCAACCCCAGGATCCCTTGCTCCTCGCTCATTTTCTGTTTGCAAGAGACGGGAGCCAAAAGGTCACCCAAGGCCTAAACAAGACCACAGGAGCCTCACCGCTCTACTTTAACATCATTTACCTGGCTGAAGTTGGTGGCCTCAAAGATGCCGTAGAAGGCTCCTATAATGAGCCCAAATGCAACAAAACCCATAAAAATGCGTAGGGAGTATAAAACGATTTTTTGACACAAAGTAAGAGCAGCTGCCCGTTTGTTTCTGCTCTCCTCCTCCAGATCCACCTGACAGAGAGAGAGAGTAGAGAGGTGAGGTAAAGGGTCAGTAATGATTGTGTAAAACTGTAGAGAGAAAAAAAAAATTGCCACATGTCGATCATGTTTCTCTTTTTCCTAACTGCCCTCCTTCCTGCTAAGTAGGACAAATCCCCTCTGACCTGCAGCCGGTAGTGGATGTTTTTCTGCTTCAGTCTAGTAGCTCGGTCTCCCAGGCAACCGAAGTCCCAGCCGGTGAACACTATCATGCTGTAGTTGCCCACAGCGCTGCCTCCCGTTGCCACGGCAACTCGAGCTGCAGTCCCCATGCTGTGTATGGGAGGAGGATACAGATGCAGGTCAAGGTGACAGAAATCCCAGCTCATGTTCTTGTGTTTATTTCAGTCACTGGCCTGACGCTTCTGTGAGACGGCTGAGCGCACACAAATACACACGTACACACACATATACACACATAGTTTGGATATTGATTGTTAACGCTGAACCTGAAAGTGTTGTAGGACTGACCGTGCTATGATACAAATAAGACAAAAGGCAAAGTAGAAAACAGCAGTGAAGAGGTAGGCCAGTGGGATGTTGTAGGAGAAGTTCCTGTCCTCAACCATTGTGTTGTTGTAGTAGCCGTAAAACAGGTAGGAATATTCCATAAAACCCTAAACAAAGAGGAGAGGCTGGTCACTAAGCATGTCTGATGTATGTAAATGTACATGGGATGGAGTTTAAATTTACTTTAATCGGCAGAGAATATGGCAGGAGCATGTGGAAGGAAACACTCAGGTTATATCCACTGTATTTTGGGGGATGTGAAGGATTTTGTTTACAGTGTTTGTTATGATGTGTAATCTTCAGTTTGGTTGGATATTGAGTGTGGAAATAGCCTGCTAGGATACTGATGACTCATTGACTTCATCCACTTTTATTTCGAAATGTAAGCTTCAGCTCAAATACGTCACATCCTGTGATGTTTATGACCTTTTTGATTTTAAGACCATGTGTCTTTCTTTTTGTTGTTTTTTTATGTGGTCATAAAAAAATGCTCACAGATGCCACATTGGATAATTAGAATAAAATGAACATGTATAATGCAGTTCTCATCATCACTTCTTTGTTAAAACACCAGTTTGATATTTTGGATTCTATTATTTACTTTCTTGCTGAGACTTAGATGTAAAGATCAATACCACTCAAATGTCTTGTCCATTAAATATGGGGCTGGAGACAGGAGATGGTGAGCTCAGCATAAAGAGTGGAAACAGCAAGGCTTGTGTTGTCTGAGTGGAAAACAATCTTGTTTGTTTAAAATGTAAAAATAACAATTTGTGGTCTATTTCTTGGATGACAGCAGTAACTTCCTGGAGTCTATGACTCATGACCTCATTATTTTTCCTGGCTACGGTTTTGTCATGGACAGTGCAAGCACAAATAAAAGGCCAAAGTTGTAAAAGAATCATAATGACACATAAGGAAAACATTATCTGTTTTGCTATATGTTGTGCAAGTCTCATATCTTTGCAGATGATTGCGATGCTGCAGTTTCTCACCGTTCCCGAAAGTAAGTCAAGGAAATAATTATAGAACACCTCCAAGCCTTGAGGATTAGGGTTATATTCCATACAGTCCTCTGGACCTGGAAAACACAGCAAGGAGACAGATTTATCATCTCTGCATGCATTCTCTGCAGAGTATTTCTATAGGTTTCCCTGCACCTTTCTCAATGTATAGGCCATGTACTTGTCCTATGGTTTTAAGAGTAACAGAAATAGAAGCAGAGTAAAAGCTGCAGTGGTGATTAAATGCAAGTCTGTGACTCGCTCGATAGCAGAGAAAGAGGATCCTAATCCCAATGCTGTCGACTAGATAAAGCTAATTTCCTCACACAGCTTTGAAAACTCACATGTTTTTGTTGAATAAAATCAGCTTCAGACGGCAATGAATAAGGTCTATTACATCTTCTATATTTTACTCATGGTGAATAATAAACTTCTTCTCTAGATATTGTTTTTTGATTAAATCTTCCGCTCATGCACCAGTGAGTGTATTTCTTTTCTATTTCTGAGGGGGACACCACGGCTGATGCCTCTGTCTCCACAAACACCCCAGCCTCGGAGGCTGTTGCCTAGAAACTGTTGCATCAAACTGTGAGGATGCTTCCTCTTCATATTAGAAGGAATGAAATGAATGAATGAAATGAAGAACTGTGAAAACACCATGCCATGTGTCACCAACAAGTTAAATCAAAATTAAATGTTGAGGATTAACAAAGTGGAGCTTGGAAAACTCATTACCGGTGCTGTTAGTGAGGTTGGAGCCCACAGATCTGAAGACAATGCTGGGGATGATGACAAACGCAGCAATCAGTAAGAAGGAAACAAAATTGAGGACCACCAGGAATCGCAGGAACAGAAAGTAAGACTGGACACCACCTCCGAAGTTTCCTGTGAGGGCAGAATGGCCATGATTTAGTCAATATGCAAACGTGGATTCAATCCACATGTGTAAAATAAATTAAAACCTTTCTTTATTTTATGTAGTGAGTATACAATATGTGTAGTCTGTAGGCTGGAAAAGCTTCTCTAATCAAGGCTCTCCATATGCATTTGAGATATTAAGTTGAATGTGTACCTCCAATCTTTTGCAGAGTTTTGTGCCATGGTGTGAAAAAATAGAGAAATCCACTGGCATTGTTTTTGAGTTTGTGCAGAGATTTGGTCTTGTTGCGTTTCCAGGACTCCACGCTGGAAACCACCGGCACCTGCATTTGCTGCACCTGCCTGTAATGGACATATTTTTTTTTTAAAAACATTGAATGACTCTGGTGTAACTATAGTTTGATTTAATTACTGGTAAGACTTTATTTTATGGGTCTGTAATTTCCAAATAATTTCCAAGACGTTTCCTCAAAAGACATATGCAATTTGAGTCTAATTAGAGGGAAACTAAAGACAGCGTTCAGTTGGTACATTTCAGGTTAACTCATTCCAGTTATTTGCTAACTTAACCTAGAGAGACAATTGAAAATCTATGGAGACATATACATAAAATTATGTCTCCGATGACAAATAAAGAACAAATGAAGATTTACTTGGGTTTAAATAGATCTTTTTTTCAGGAACATACATATTTTCCCTGTAATCTGTACCCAATTACATTGTTCTCAGATCATTAGAAAATTAAAATTACCCAATTATTTTCATAGAATGAACTGCCAGTCACTAACTGTCTGTCTGCAGTTTGGTGCGGAGCAAGAGGTGCACAGTGGGTTTGTAGAGCTTTTTAATTGAAAATGTCACTATGAGGGTGGTGAGAGTGAACCAAACCAATAAGCTGAAAGTCTTTATAAATCCCAATAAAGCCGAGGGGAACTGCACATTCATGTGATAGTTCTCTGCAGGTTCATCACCCACTTTAAATTATATTTCAACGTTGGGTGATTTTACAGTATATGTTGTAAAAACCTGTCTGTAGCGGATCTTCACCAAACAAATTACTGAAACTACACCAAAACTTTTAATACCTCACAGCTCTTTTCAGAGCCATGGGCAGAGGGATGCTCCTGAGGTCCCGGGGCGGGCCGCTGTTGCCCTCCTCATCCTCCTCCGCGGGGGGCGAGTTCCAGGCGAACTGAGGGTAATTGTGATTCGACACTCGAGAAGAAACCCGTCGTAACCTCAGTGACTGCTGATCGCCGGGGTAACCATTCCCTTCAAGTGGTGAGGGACAGGTAAACAGATGATCAAGCGGTATGTATCAAGAAAGCGCACTCAGATTATAATATGATTCAATATCAACAGTAACATTATTCAGATATTCAGTCAATTCAGATGTTTAAAGGTTTTAAGTGAACAAAGCAATAAGAAAGACACACCCTCAGTGTATTCATACAACTTACTTGAGCCTTGTCTCTGTGGTTCACTGGCCATTTCTCTGGTGCAGTTCAACACAACCAGTTCCTCTGTAACCACATCTAATTCTTCACCAACAACAAACTCAGAAACAAACGGTGAACCAGCTCGTCAGGAGGAAATGCAGTCCAACCAGGAATGAACTTCCCTGTTGTCTTCTCTCACGGACTTTACTCCCCTTGCAGCTGACCGCACAGGTACTTCCTTATATGCGTTAACCCATTATTTCCAGGGAGATAAGACCCATTCATTTACAATGTGCGAGGTCTAGTAACAAACAGATTAAACTTAAGTAAAAACATGCTACTAAGGCTCTCAAACAAATATCTGAGTGTACTGGAAACCTGAGGAATTATTTGGTGAATTCATAGTGGGCAGTGATGGAAACAAATATCATACACCATAAAAATAAGAACAAGTTAATAATATGGATTCATCAGCCACAAATGGTTTGATTTATCAGGGATGTAGTTTACTACATACACTGGCTCTTAGCTGAAAGAAAGCACTGAAACACTGTTGTGAGGTAACTAGGCAAAGTGTTTGTGTTCACTAAAGCTGGAGAGTTAATGATTTCCCAGTCTGGCGACTGAAAATAAATGTGATGTACAGAAACCCTTTTCTACAAGCTTTGTCTTAATGCATCACATAAGGTAAATTATGAACGTTATAATGAACAAATACCTCACAGATATCATATATACCATATCAAGTAGACTTCAAGAAAGAAAAGACAAGTGAGTAACATTGGTGAGGAAATGTTGATGTAACACTTACAAAGCAGGGAGTGTTACAGTTGGTGCAGTTTTGTGAAGGCAAAGCCAAGTAAACAAAACAGACAAAAGGAGGAAAAATAAATAGTCCAGAGATGAGCTGAGGGACTGTAACCCACAATCATCACTGTGATGCAATAGTAAAAATAAAGGGAACCGTTTGTGCAAGGGCTGAGGGTTGGCACAGAGAGGACACAGGGTAGCAGCAATAACACAAAATCAATTCGTAATTTAAATCACCCCACAACTAAACACATTGGGAAAAAAAGACCTTTCGATTCTGCTGTCACTCACGCTCATATAAAACAGATACAGTAGAGTTATCACACAGTTTGACACATGAATTAATGAAAAGGTCCCTTGACGTGTTTTCAAACTGTACAGTTCACTCGGGTTGGAGCTGGGCGATAATTCAGTATTATCATTAATCACTTTTTGGCGGGAGCTTATTGTGAAGATTTGATTTATACTGTTACATGTAATACTTCACTTTGGGGCAGTTTATTGCTTTGAACATCCATTTGTTTATCTTTTATGTGATTTTGAATACATCTTTCATATTGCGACATATATCATGTACTTTTAATTAACCGAGTTGACATTGTTATAATGATTTCAACCGTATCGCCCGGCCCTAACTGTGCTGTTATTCATGATCTAAATCGTCAGCTTATAATTCTGATGTTAAACTTGCCATTTTTTGTATCAAATGTTTGGTCCCAACCCTGAATGGTCCATGATGGCAGTACAGACATTTTGGCAGTGAACAAACTGTTGCCATCTTTCACATGGCACAAACATGCATACATACATACATACAACACTGCTGTAGAGATGACAGTGCATATGTTCCTGATATGATCTGAGTTCTTTACAGTTACAGGCAGAACAGCAGTAAAGGAAAAAAAAAAGGAGAAATATTGTGTATTCACTGGATCAAGGGAGTAAACCACATCACGCAGAAATGTCCAGCCAATAACTATAATGCTGAAAATGCTTTAAGTTATTTAAACACTAATAGAGGTGCTAATGTAATTAGGTAGCAATACAAATGTAACTGGGACCATGTTTTGCTCTAAAAAGGCTCGTAGTTCTGCTTTCCAATTTCAAATTGCAATTTTTGTGCATTGAACTAAAACCGAGTTGAGAGGCTGTTTGTTTTAATCGAGGTGCTGATTTTAGATGCCAAATGGCAGCAAAATTAATTTGTTCATAAAATGTATAAATTAGAAAACACTTACACTCATAATGGTATTATCACACAGGCCATGGCAGCTGAGCCTTAATGATAAGACCATGATGTTTTTTCTTTCTTTACTCCAGTATAAACATGTTAGTGAGTCCTGTTGGAATGTTTTGTTATGTTATGGAAACTAATTATGAGATCACTCTGCGTGCTAAGCTGGTTATTGTTCGCCTCGCCCCGCTGCCTGCCTTTAAAACAGCATCCTCAACATGTCAGTGACCTCGTTTTCACCAGTAATACAGTTCCAAAACACTTCAAACTGAGCATGGCATTTTGAAATGAAATCATACATACAGTACCGGAGGATTCCCGAGTTGCCACCCACAATACAAAAGTAACATTCGTTGAGCTCAAACATTCCTCTCCCAGTGTTCACAGCACTTTTATGTACATTTCTACACATATGAAATGTCCCCTGTGGGAAAATGTTTTAGTGGGATTCAAATGTCACACTTTTGTCTGATTTACTGTATTTTTAACAAAATTGAGTTGAACCTTTCTCATCTTATTGGACTTGTGTGGCGTTTGTTGCTAGAAAGATGAGTTTTGGTGCAAATGATGTTGGAAATTCTAGTCTCGAAGTAACTCGTGTCCAAAAAAGCCAGTTCTTTCAGTATCTCCATTCAGTCTGTTTTTTCTCCAGTTTTCTCGGTGACGTTTTCCATCTTCTCTCCCTCTCTTCTCTCCCCTCTCCTCCCTTCCCTTTTCCCTCCCTTCAGCACCCTGCCCACTATTATACAGCAAACAGCGACGATGTGCATGGTAAAATAGATGGACATCCAGTAGTTGATGGTGTCAGAGGCCCTCAGCAGCACGAAGCCCATGCACATGTAGTCGTAGGCCCTCATCTTCAAGAACCAGTGAACCCAGTCGAAGATGTTCTGGCCGCGAGGACCCAGTTTGGCTCGGACAGAGGCCTCCATGGCAGACTCGGCTGCGATGCACAGGGGGATGGTGAGGAAAGAGAGGTAGTAGCCAGCATGTAATCCATGCCAGTAGGCGCTGATGAACATGGTCCAGCCAGCCCTGAGAGTTACAGACAAATAGGACAGACGTTAAAGTCAAACAGAAACATCCCTGTGAGGGTTTCTATCTTCTGTTGTTATATTTA
>NW_019520310.1:0-1391 GCF_002814215.2 Seriola lalandi dorsalis
TATGACTTTTTATGCCTTACTATACTATGTTGTTTTTATGAGTTTTCATGCCTTACTATACTATGACGTTTTTGTGACTTTTTATGCCTAAATATATTTTGTCGTTTTTATTACTTTTTATGCCTTACTATGCTATGACTTTTTATGCATTACTATAGTGTAACGTTTTCATGAGTTTTTATGCATTACTATACTATGACATTTTTATGACTTTTTATGCCTTACTATACTATGTTGTTTTTATGACTTTTTATGCCTTACTATACTATGTTGTTTTTATGACATTTTTATGCCTTACTATACTATGTTGTTTTTATGAGTTTTCATGCCTTACTATACTATGACGTTTTTATGACTTTTTATGCCTAAATATATTTTGTCGTTTTTATGACTTTTTATGCCTTACTATAGTTTAACGTTTCTATGACTTTTTATGCCTTAGTATACGATGTCATTTTTATTACTTTTTATGCCTTACTATACTATGACTTTTTATTCCTTACTATACTATGTCTTTTTCATGAGTTTTTATGCCTTACTATACTATGACTTTTTATGCCTTACTATACTATGACGTTTTTATGACTTTTTATGCCTAAATATGTTTTGTCGTTTTTATGACTTTTAATGCCTTACTATGCTATGACTTTTTATACCTTACTATACTATGTTGTTTTTATGACTTTTTATGCCTTACTATGCTATGACTTTTTATGCCTTACTATAGTTTAACGTATTTATGACTTTTTATGCCTTAGTATACTATGTCATTTTTATGACTTTTTATGCCTTACTATACTATGACTTTTTATGCCTTATTATACTATGACTTTTTATTCCTTACTATACTATGTCGTTTTCATGAGTTTTTATGCATTACTATACTATGACGTTTTTATGACTTTTTATGCCTAAATATATTTTGTCGTTTTTATGACTTTTAAGGCATTACCATGCTATGACTTTTTATGCCTAACTATACTATAAAATTTTTATGACTTTTTATGCCTTAGTAAACTATGACATTTTTATGACTTTTTATGGCTTGCTATACTATGAATTTTTATGCCTTACTATACCATGACTTTTTATGCCTTACTATACTATGACGTTTTTATGACTTTTTATGCCTAAATAAATTTTGTCGTTTTTATGACTTTTAATGCCTTACTATGCTATGACTTTTTATGCCTTACTATACTATAACATTTTTATGACTTTTTATGCCTTAGTATACTATGACGTTTTTATGACTTTTTATGCCTAAATATGTTTTGTCGTTTTTATGACTTTTAATGCCTTACTATGCTATGACTTTTTATGCCTTACTATAGTTTAACGTTTTTATGACTTTTTATGCCTTAGTATACTATGTCATTTTTATGACTTTT
>NW_019520311.1:0-564 GCF_002814215.2 Seriola lalandi dorsalis
AGTGACCAAACAGCACACTCAGCGACATCAGAGTCAATTCATCAATCAATCGTCAATCAATTTTCTCAGTGAGCCCCGCCCACTTTAGAGCAACAAGTAAAAAAAGATGTTAAAACTGATTCAACTTTAACTGAAAGTAGGAAGCTGATGGAGAAAAAGTTTCCAGGTCCTTTAAAAAGAAACATTTCTGTTGATTTAGTTTGTAATGTTTTAAAGTCAGATTTCACACACAGACTTCCTGTCTCTGCAGCAGCCTGATCTCTGAGAGCGCCGACGCCGTCAACAAGTTCACCGACGCTCTGCGGACTCAGGTGGCTCCTCTCACCCAGGACCTCATGTCTAAGTTTACCCAGGAGTCCGAGCGCCTGAAGGCCCGTCTGGAGAAAGATCTGACCGCCGTGAGCGCCGGCCTGAAGCCCTACGCCGAGGAGCTGGTGTCGGACCTCCAGAAGCAGGTGGAGGAGCTGAGGAGGGAGGCGACCCCCTACGCTGAGGCCATGGACCCAGAGGCCCTGAAGGCCGTGCTGCTGCAGAAGAGCCAGGAGCTGAAGGGGCAGCTGGACG
>NW_019520311.1:758-11398 GCF_002814215.2 Seriola lalandi dorsalis
CTATTCTGTCTTTTGTGTGACTGTTTACAACTGGAAGTTTTTTCTGTCAAACAATAAATAGGTTCAAGGAATTTTATTTTGTCACGAAACTTTTCTTTATATTTGAAATGAAAAACTTTAAAAGCTTTAAAAACAAAACAAACACAATCATTAAGAAAAGACATTGAGCGTCTGTAAGCACTGAACAGCTGATCGATAAACACTGAGGTTCTGTATCACTGCGTCTCACTGAGGAAGGTTAAAGTTACAACTGGTGAAAAGATGAATTCATAAACAGTGAATGAAGCATTGATCTCTTCAACACTCATGTTTTCACTGCATCAGCTGATCAGGCTGCTGCTTTAAACAGATTATTCTTCATCACTGACAGTGACGAGTCCCGTTGTTGACGTTGCTCATGTTACCGTCACATTGTTGTGTTATTTACTCCTGTTGCTCAGAAACATCACGTCACTGATTCTCCACAGACTCGTGCAGCTGCTGCTTCAGATCAACCGCAGAATAAAAGTTAGAAACATGTTAAAATCAAATCAGAAGAAACACAAAAAGTTCAAATGCAAAATAAAGAGTTCATCAAGCAACAAACGGCAGGTGGCATGTGTAAGCTTCAGTGTGAAAACAACAACAACAACAACAACAACAACAACAACAACAACAACAACAATAATAATAATGATAACATTTCAACGTTTTGTAAGTTTATTGGCTCTGCGTCACTTTTTAGATGATGATGATGATGAGGATGATGATGATGATGAGGATGATGATGATGATGAGGAGGATGATGATGATGATGATGATGAGGATGATGATGATGATGATGATGATGATGATGATGATGATGATGATGATGATGTAGAAAGTCTTGAGTCAACCTGAATCATCTCAGACATCCTGAATATAAACAGCCTCAGTCTGTGGCTCCCAAACTGTGACTCGCCAAAATAAAACTACCTCATTGGTTGAATTCCCTTCTTTTATTTAAAGGACCAGTGTGCAGGATTCACAGGATCTGATGGAGCGGCTTCTCTTCTACACTGTCCGCCATGTTTCTACAGACTACGGTGGCCCTGAGAGCTCAACACATGCAAACACACAATTCAATTCAAAGTGAGCTGCAAGTGCTCACAACACAACGGAAGTGTTTCCAGGGGACCTTAAAAAGTGACGGACCCGGCTGAGACGCACAGTGTTTCTGACTTGTTGTGGTCTGTGCTGCGTGGTTGTGTGTGTGTTGGTGTGTGTGTGAGGATCTGCAGCTCATGTGTCAAACTGATGATTGCGCTTCAGGGCCACCGTACCAAACCAGACGCCAGCTGTCGAGGAGGTCTGTGTTTTTATGTCACCTGCAGGCCGCCGTAGTTTCTCCTACCTGCTCGGAGAAGATGCTGGAGGCCACTGAGTCCTTCACACTGCCCCTTTAATTTACTTTTAAAGATGAAATGATCCAGTAATTTACAAGATGAGAGGAAATAAATTCTGAAAACCTCTGACTTGTTCATGTTAATGCTCTGAAGGTCTCACACACGGTCCATGAATCTGCTTTAATGCCTCATGTCTGTTTATTTTACCAGCTGCACTGAAGGTGTTTCCACCTTTCCAGGGTTATTGATTGATCAGGGTGGACGGGGGTGGATTGTTGGAAGTTGTCCCATCTTATAAAACCTGCAGGATCAGACTCTGAACCAGAGCAGCTGGACAGTGATTTGTATGAGCAGAGTGACTTTTGTCCTTGTTCCTGTTGTTTTATCAGCAGCTCTGTGTTTGTGACAGAGTCTGATTATGTGACGGAGCAGCTGCAGCGTTTTTACTCTCAGACACAATCACAGTTTATTGAAGGATCTGTATGAAACTGTTGAAGCGTTTCTCCTCAGAGGTTTCAGAAGCAGCTGAGATCAGATGTTTACCTGTGAACTCTCCCTCTGCGACGTGGAGCCAAAATAACACACACAGCAATAAAATCTGACAACAACACAGTTCACGCTGGGAACTTCGGACGCAGGTCAGCGATCCTCCTGACGTTTATTGGATCAAATCAAATCACCTGGAGAGTATAAATACAGAGTGAACAGCTCAGTCTGTCACAGACGTCATCAGGATCACCCAGGTGAGACTCGCAGCTGCTCAGGTGGACCAACATTTTTAATTCTTTTAAATGTTTAAGGATTATTTTTTATTTAAAGTAAAAATATAAAGAGTTTGATTTTTTTGATTTAATTACTGAATAAAACAAAGAGGCAGAAAATCCTGATTCAGATGTTAAATCTGAATTAAAAATGTCTTGAAATGTATAATAATAATAATTTGTAAGTAAACAGTTTTTTCTAAAGCCTGTGTGTCAGTGTTGAGATCATTTATTTTTGCTGTCATATTCCAGGTGTCCATTTGTCTAGTCATCATGAAGGTCTTTGCAGTAATCCTTGTGCTGGCAGTTTTATCAGGTGAGTTCAAAATCTCACGTAAAAACAAAAACTTCTCATTGACACAGTTAGTGAAGAAGAAACAGAAACAGAAACAGAAACATTGATTAGAAAATACAATTTGTGAATAAAATGTGAGAGAGCTGTAAAAGAAGGAAAGAAGGAAAGAAGGAAAGAAGGAAAGAAGGAAGGAAGGAAAGAAGGAAAGAAGGAAAGAAGGAAAGAAGGAAAGAAGGAAAGAAGGAAAGAAGGAAGGAAGGAAAGAAGGAAGGAAGAGAAGGAAGGAAGGAAAGAAGGAGGGAGGACAGAAGACTGGGAAGCGGTCCGTCCTCCTCTGTGTTCATGTGGTTCAGATCTAAAAGCTGAAGGTTTGTTGTTTACATGATGTTTGTTTGTCCTTGCTGAATCAGGCTGCGATGCGAGGAGCGTCCCTCAGAAAAGCTCGTGGGAGGAGGCGCTGGACGACTTTCAGACGTACTTCACAGACCTGAGCTCGAAGGCGGACGAGATGGTGAAGGACGCGAGGAGCTCTCAGATCGGCAGAGAGCTGGAGTGAGTTCAGTAATGACTCATGTCGTTCGTAACTGTATGACCTTATGACCTCACACTGATTCACTCAGTCTGAACCCCCCTCAGACTACTTCACAAAAACACCAACATAACCCCTAAAACCATCTGCCCCCCCCCCACAGCACCCTGATTCAGGACAGCATGTCGGAGCTGACCATGTACAGGGACGACGTGCAGACCAAGCTGGCCCCCTACACCCAGGAGGCCGCAGAGCGTCTGGGCTCAGACCTGCAGCAGCTGGGCGACAAGCTCCGCGACCACCTGGGGGAGGCCCGGGAGCAGATGGAGAAATACCACCAGGAGCTGCAGACCATGATGGAGCAGAACGTAGAAGACGTCAGGGTCCGAGTCAACGCCTACAGCCGCAAGCTGAAGAAACGCCTCAACAAGGACACACAGGAGATCAAGAGGTGAGGGGGGGGGGCACTGAGGGAGGGGGGCACTGAGGGATGATGGGAAACTGTGTCCAGTCAGAGGCTCAGATAGTTTTACAAACTAAACTTTCTTTCACAAAAGAATTACACTTTGATTTTTCAGCTGCTTCCTCAAACACTTTGTATTGATCTGTATTTAAATTCTGACTCATGTTTTAATTGTCATATTGTTTGTTTTTGATAGTATTGATTGATATGAAAGATCCTGGTGGAATAAAGTGAATTCATTTGAAAATTCTACAGTTGCAATAACAAATCGATTAGTTGATCGATTGGAAATCCCTCGTCTAATTGATGATTTGATTTCCAGTATTTTTCAAGCAAAACAAATTCACAAATATTATAATATATTGTTTATCATGGGTTTATATCTCTGTAGATTGAATATCTTCAGGTTTTGAGGGAAAAAAACAATAATGAGCGTTTTCTTTTACTGTTTAAAACATTATAGGAGAAAAAGTTTAATCATGTAATCGACAAAATAACTGGATTATTTGATAATGAAAATAATCATTATTCGCTGCTCTGGAATAAACTCAATTCTTTATGTGTGTTATTTAAAAAGTTCAACTGTTTCCATGGAGACAGTTGATTGGCTGCCATTAGTACTTGTGATAGGCCGACCTGTTATTTCTTTTGTGAAGAAGGTGACATTAAAGATGCACTTTTATCTCATCCTCCTGTTGTTTTGGCGGGAACTTACTCACCAGGTGACCTTTGGTCTCTGAGGAGTTTAACTGCCTCCTTTAATATAAAACTAAGATAAGGACAAAACCTTGAATACGTAAGTGAACATTTTAAGGAAACCTTAAGGAGAAGAATTCAGGTGCAGTTTTTATTTTAAGGAATCCTTCACTCAGACTTTGAGGAAAATCTTAATCTCTCTTTCTGAACTTTTAAGTAAATGTTGCTGATAATATTTATGTTCTTTTGTTTAAGTTTGAATGGACCGGTAAAAGTATTTTAAAGCTGCAGTTCCAGATTACACGATAACACCTGGGTGTTTTATATGATGATGATGATGATGATGATGATGTGTTCCTCCAAGTTTGAGTCTCATGGTAAATGACCGTCCGTCCTTCCCTCAGACATGTCTCTGACTACATGGACACCCTTCAGTCCAGAACCTCGGACAACGTGGAGGAGATGAGGACACGCTTCGACCCTTACTTCACTCAGGTGCGAGACAACACTCAGGCCAAGATCAGCACCCTGAACGACCTGCTGAAGTCCCAGGTGGGCGACATGAAGGACAGGATCCAGCTCACAGCCGAAGGCGTCAAGGAGTCCTTTGAGAAAACGGCCACCGACATGAGGTCCACCCTGGAGGAGAAGATGGAGGAGGTGCGCAGCTGGTTTCAGCCGTACATCTCCGTCTTCACTGACAACCTGTAAAACCTGAAATCAATAATCAATAATCTGGCCTGACTCAGTTGATCCACCAGAGTCTGTGAGAAAAGCCACCTGAGAATCTCAGATATGAAAAAAGTCTTTGTTTCATCACTGATGTCCACCATTGTCTGAAGTGTCTCTAATAAAAACCAGCTGCTCACACACGTGCTGAGAATCATTGATCATCAATAACATGTTTATGTTTTCAGATATTAGATGATTAAATTCAGCAGATGTAGGATTTGGCTGAAAACAAATCATGACTGATCATTTTCCTACAAAATAAAACTTATTAGAAAAATGAGTTATTGATTCATTTTATTCATTGATTATTTACAAATACGTTTTATTATTTTAATAAACTGCTTGTTTTATTTTGATTAGTAGTTTTCTTTGGCTTAACTTGTTTGAAACTGTAGATATAGATCAGCTTCCGTTTTGTTTACAGGAAGTTCATTTCCTGTCTTTAGTGGTTTTGTTGGACTTTACTCTTAAACTAAAAAAAACTCTAAATCTAATTTGTCCGTTAAGTTTTTTCCCTGAGTTAATGTGTGTTACTCCCCTCATGAACTTAAACAGTAAAATAAAATATTTTGAATTTTTATTCCTTTTTTGGGGGGGTCTACTATAACATAAAGCTGCGCATGCGCAGCGACAACTCCCATTTTCACTCTGAGGAAAAACAAAATATAAAATCTTTTGTTGAAACATGAAAAAGATGAAGGTGGATGAACATCATCAGTGTGACGGATGTTCGGCTGTTTACGGCACATGTGAAGCTGAGGCGCGGTGAAACCGAGCTATCACTCTTACGTCATTCATACGTCCAATCACATTTCGTCTTACTTTCCTTTCAGCCAATAGAAATAAGGTGTTCGCATGAGGCCCGCCCCTCCCCCTCTGCGTTAGTGTGTCTCTGTTCAGTGTTGTCATTTCCAACATGTCCTTCACTCCCGGAGAACAGAACTTCATGTCTTCTGTTTGTGAGCGTTGATCCGTCACGATGAGCGGCCTCTGTAGAGAAGTCATCACCCTGCAGCTCGGACACTATTCCAACTTTGTGGGGACTCACTGGTGGAACTTACAGGTGAGGAGAGCTAGCGGCTAATGCTAAGTTAAGCTAGCTAGCGATAGCTCTGCATGTGTGAGACTTTAGAAACTGTCGCTGGTTCTGCAGCAGGAAAGTGGATATTATGATGTTTGTAAACACACAGAGGAGGAGATGTGATTTCATAAAGTTTATTACAGCAGTTAAAACATAGAAACAGCGTTAGCCACCAGATTTAATGAAGCTAACGCTGCTAATGATCCAGTGTCAGGACAGAAAATCTCTTTATTCTCTTCATTTAGTGAAATTCTTGCGCAGAAGATTCAGATGAATCTCTTCACAGGTTAAATGAAAATGTAGTTAGAGTAGAGTCAGACTTTATTGATCCTCAGGGAGAAATTCATAAGTTATCCAGCAGCAGATAAAGTAGTTTAAATGAGCTCCAGCTGCAACATTAAAGTAATCCACACATTCACGCATCAATAATTATATTTCAGTAATATCATAAACAGTTCTGTGTAAATGTATTAGGCACGAAAAGTAAAGTGTGGATCTTCAGCTTTTAAAAATAATGTTTTAATTTATAAATTAACTTTATAAAAACTGCAGGAAACAGAAAAAACGCTTTTAAAACTGACTTTAAAACAGCATCAGCTCTCCTCAGTACACCTGCACACAGGTGTGTTCCAGCACCTTGGAGAACCTGCATCATGTGATCCAGACTGACTCCATGATGTAGAGATCTGCTCTCTGTGGGGTTGGACTCCTTGTTAAGCTGCTGCTGCTTCTTCTTCTTCTCTCTAAAGATGGTTCTTTATGACGCTGCCGAGACGTCTCCCTGATGATGTCGTGTGATGAGAAACTAAACATCTACCTAAGCACAGTACTGTATGTTAGCATCAACTCTGGCAGATAAATAAAGATGATCTTCTCTTTGTTCCCAGGATGCATCTCTGTCATACGACCCCGAGACGCCGCTGGGTGAGATCCAGAACGATGTCGTGTTTCGTGAGGGACAGACTCTGGGCGGACACGTCACCTACACACCTCGCCTCATCGCCATGGATCTCAAAGGTAAAGCGTCCTCTGTGCTCCTGGAGTTTATTTTAACAGCAACGTTAAGCTGATTTATTCCTGCTGCTGTGACTGAAACGTTTCGAGGTCAATCTAAAGACCGAATGCAAAGATTTCTGTTGTCATCAGTTGAACTGACGCTGCTGTTTGATGCTCCGTCTCTACGACAGGAAGTCTTCGGACTCTGCGTCAGGAGGGAAGTCTGTATGACCCAGGCAAAGACACGTCAGCTGTCACATGGTAAATCAGCAGGTCCAACGAATCCTTTTGATGTAAACTACACACCACATGTATATTCTGTGTTTGATAATAGTACATACCGAGAATCGTCACTCAGCTACATTTCTCTACTCAATTATTTCATATTGAAAAATGCTTTTTTTCTTATGAATGTTTGAATGTGTTGCACTGCTATAAATGTAAAGTGTGCTCTGTGTTGGAGGGAGGGGAGCCTCATGATGCATAAAGAAAGTCCTCCTGCTAAGAACTCCTTCCTGGAGGATCTGGACAAACTGGATGTGAGTATTTATGTTGGAAATGAAAAACTGAGCAGCTTCAGCCTGTGAAGACGTTTAAGATAAACTGATCCAGTGATAGTGCGTCAAAGTATCTGGTAGTGAACTTAGTGATTTTAATGTTTTATATTTTTATAATGATCTGAAGAAAACAGGGTTAGGGTTACTAAGGGTTACTAACCCTAACCCTGAAAACATCAGCTGGTAAATGGCAGTTTTTTGCTGCTTGACATGAGCATCGTCACACAGTTCAGTGTCTGGTCCTAACGCTGGTCTTTGTTTCTAGAAGGGAGAGATACTCGCGGAGGCTGATTTCTCCTGCAGCTCTCAGCCTCAGCGCTCAGGTAAATGAAACCTCAGCAAAGCTGCTTTAACCTCAGTTAGACTAAATATGATCTGATCTACACATGTCTCCGTCTGCCTCCCTCCCAGCAGCAGCTTCACTGAGCGTGGACACAGTGAACAGTCGGCTGGCTCAGGTCCAGAAGGGCTACAGGCTGGAGGGCAACGTGAAGGTGTGGTCCGACTTCCTCCGGATCCACCTGCACCCCCGCACCATCTCCGTCATCCACCAGTACAACCACGACGGGTAAAGAGCGCCGCCACGCCTCGTACATGCTGCTGAACAGAAGGAAGGGAAACTTGGCTCATTATTAATATAATTACTGTGATGATGAGATTAAAAAGAGGAAGACAAAATAAACCTCAGCTGAAATCTGCAGAACAAACTCTGGTTAGTTTTTATCATCAGACAATAACATGGAAGATCAGAAAAATAAAGTGTAGTCGACTGTTTGTGCATTAAATACCAAAGTATCACAGTTTTATATTAACATGTAGAAAAGTGCAATTAGAAAATACTTTTAAGTGACAACAAAAGTCTGATTCAGTAGCTGCAGTTCCTTCAATACAAGTTTCACTCACGTAAAGAAACATGTTTATTATTTATTAAATGTTTTAAAGGACGAAGTATTTCCTTTATCGTGGAGAAGAATGAACATTTAAAAATCAGTGACTGAAGCTGAGAACAGACTGTTTGTCTTCACTCAGGAAAAGTTGTTTGATGAATTCACAAGATTTTTCAAAAGACAGCGACGAGAATTTGAAATGTTCACAGCAAAACTGATGTTTTACAAATCAACACATTCTGCACTCTCTCAGTTAAAACACAAACTTCTTTCTCATCAAAACATAACGAGCAGTTGCAAATCTAAACTTCATTTCATTCTCGTTCTCCGCTGCTTCACATCTCTTCACATCTCTTCACATGTTTAAAAGTAAAGTCTAAAAGCAGCTGAAGCCTGAGGTGAAGGTTCCCGGTCGATGATCAACATCTTCATCACTTCCAACCAAGAACCAGCCGACGTCAGGCTGATTGTTCAGTACCTGCGTTTCTCCAGCAGATGTCAGGCTTTAATAAAACAGAGTTTAATCATTAAGTGTGATGCAGCTCAGTGATGTCACAGCAGCTGATTTACCTGTTAACAGCTGAACAGAAACACAGGTGTGACCGTATCAGGGCAGATACAAGTTTTCCTCCTAACTCATTCAAACTGCAGACTTCCTCTTCTTTAATTCTGTGGGTTTAATAAACCGGTTATTACCAGTATATTGAGACATTACACCTGTGGGGGGGGGGTGCAGGGAGGCTCACCGGCTGGAGGCCTTCGGTCAGGGGGAGGCTCTGCTGCAGGGCTCGGTGCTCGAGGACCTGGAGGACAAACTGCACTTCTTTGTAGAGGAGTGTGATTATCTTCAGGTAATTCTGTGTCTCACTCTTTTCTTTGTGTTGACCTTTATGAAATATTCATTTGTTCTGTAACAAATTCATTTTATAATATCACTGATGCTCTTAGTTCCCACCCAACCTACACATGTAACTGCTGCAGGTCAGAGCTTCAATATGAAGAGAAACATTTCAGATCAAATACAGTAAATTTCTTCTATATTTCTTCACAATATAAAATGTGAAAAAAAAAAAGACTTTGTCTTGTATATATTTGTATTTTCCTATTATTTTATTTAAGTTTTATTGTAAATGTTTTATCTTAATGTTAAATTTTTCTTTTCATATTTAAGCTCCCTGACCTGCGTTACCTGCTTGTTTTACCTTAGTTTATATTTGTTTTATTCCTCCCATGTTCGTTGTCATCTGGATAAATATGAATAAAGATCATTATTGTCCCAGATTTGTTTTGCACGTACGTAACATTCTGATCTGTTTGTGTTTTATATGAATCCTCAGGGTTTCCAGGTGCTGTGTGACATGGCTGATGGCTTTGCAGGCCTGGGGTCAAAGGTCACAGAGATGCTGCTGGACTCTTACAGCGGGAGGGGCATCCTGACCTGGGGGTTAGCTCCTGTCAGTCACCCCAACTCAGTGAGTCAGACTGAGTGTTGTTGTTGTGCGTCTGTGTTAAATGAGTCGTTTTGTTAACGAGCGTCGTGTCGTCGTGTGTTTCACCTCCAGACTCCAGTGAAGGACTTTTATCACCTGTTGAACTGCACCTTAGCGACTGCTCACCTGTCCAGTCACAGCTCTTTCTTCTGCCCGCTGACTCTGAGAGGTGGTCTGGGCAGACGGCCCCCCTCCCCCACAGCCTTCCCCCACCTCAACTACGATGTGAGGCTTTTCATTTTAATTTAAATCTAAGTGTTTTAGCACATTTTAGTTGTTTTTTAGTCTTTTTAAGTGATTTAAAGCCAGTTTTGATATTTTGACTCATGTTTAAATATTTAAGACATTTAGACATTTTAATTGACTTGGTTTTAATTAAATTCAAGTTAAACATTTACATTCAATTTAAAGAAATATGATGATGAATGGAAATAAAAGGATCATAAAACCGTCTTTTCTCCACTCGTTTGGACTAAAACTGGATTATAACTGAGCTTCTTTAATATTTAGACGTGATTAAGGACACGTTGTTATAAGTTCACAAATGTTCATGTACGTATGTAAAGTTAGAACCTGAGCTCGTCTCCGTCTAAAGAAAGATGTCGTCCTCTGTCCCAGCCCTCGCTGTGGTACCACTCCAGCTCAGTCCTGGCTCTGGCTCTGGACGCCCTCACGCTGCCGTACAGGCTGAGGAACAACAGCGCCCCCATGTGGCAGGTGGCCGACACTCTGGCCGTGTCGGGGAGGAAGGTGACTGTTACTGCCTGTTACTGCCTGTTGGTGACTGTT
>NW_019520311.1:12609-17380 GCF_002814215.2 Seriola lalandi dorsalis
GTGACTGTTACTGACTGTTACTGCCTGTTACTGCCTGTTGGTGACTGTTACTGCCTGTTACTGCCTGTTACTGCCTGTTGGTGACTGTTACTGACTGTTACTGACTGTTACTGACTGTAACTGACTGTTAGTGCCTGTTAGTGCCTGTTGGTGACTGTTACTGCCTGTTACTGCCTGTTGGTGACTGTTGGTGACTGTTGGTGACTGTTACTGACGGTTACTGACTGTTACTGACTGTTACTGACTGTAACTGACTGTTACTGACTGTTACTGCCTGTTACTGCCTGTTACTGACTGTTACTGACTGTTACTGACTGTAACTGACTGTTACTGACTGTTACTGCCTGTTACTGCCTGTTACTGCCTGTTACTGACTGTTACTGACTGTTACTGACTGTTGCTGACTGTTGGTGACTGTAACTGACTGTTACTGACTGTTACTGCCTGTTACTGCCTGTTACTGCCTGTTACTGCCTGTTACGGCCTGTTTTCCCGCCCATTCATGCTGATCGGGTTTGTTTAAATTAAAGGTGGTTGCTGCCTACGGCGCCGTCCCCTTTCCCATGATGCACGGCAGCTCGCTCCCTGACGCCCTAAGCGCCTGCACAGACGCTCTGCCCTGGAAACCTCTGTCGGCGTGCCCTGAGTCGGGCGACGGTCGATGTTACGCCCAGTGGGCGACGCTCAAAGGCTTCGAAGGCCAGCGACTCATCAGGTCAGAAATCGATCAATAAATACGTCACGTACCATTCATGTTTTATTTATAATAACTTTATTTATACATCACACACAGACAAGCAGCTGAAATATCTTAACGAGAAATGAGAAGTCAGACTTAAACAAACTGAACCTGGACTCGAGCTCTTGTTTTGAGTTTGACCGCCACACGTTTCTTAGCAACTCTATTATTGTATTGAAATTGAGGTTATTGATCAGTGAAGCTGCTGAAACACCTGAAGTCAACCGGCTGCAAATGAAGAGAAAAGCTGCAGTTTTATCTGCATTAAATAAATAATGAAGGAAGAAAATGACTAATGAAAGCATCATATTAGAAATGAAATCTGTTCTTCATGTGTTGCTGACTTGATGATTTTCCCTCCTTCAGCGATCTGGCTCCAGGGACTAAACCTCCCTCTCCTCTGCACAGCCTCCACAGTGGGGAGGACGTCCTGGCGTCCTACATCAGATCTTTCTATCCCACGTCTCCTCTGTGAGTCTCTACACTGATGAATGTTTTTAACTCTTTAATCCTCGACAGGACATGTATTTTAACCCCCCCCCCCCTGTTCTCTCAGCGCTCTGCGGCTGGTGGCGACTCCCAGTAAACTGACCCCGCCGTTCCCTCAGATCTTCCCTCAGTCCCTCGATGATCAGGGTTTCCTTCAGAGCCAGCCCCCCCCACTCGGCTGTGAGTTTATTTTTATTCTATTTTTATTTGCTATTCAAACATTTCTCTCTGTGTCTTGTTTAGTTTTGTGTCGATGAATAAACAAACAAACAAACAAAGGAAAAGTAGAAATGTCCAGCGAACCTGTCCGACGTCAGTCACATGAAGAATCATCGTCCTTGTACAATAAACATTAAAACAGTGTCCAGGAGTTTGTTTCTGTTGCACCATCACCACATCCATCATGACTGCAACCACCTCAGAGACGTCTCTTTCCAGATGCTAATAACATGTTGGAACGGACAGTACACAAAAATTAAAGATTGTGTTCATTCAGTCACTTGCAATGAGTGAAATCACAGAAACTTTCCCCATTTATCTTTGTCTTTTTGACCTGACCCAGTTCTGAAACCGGCTCCTGAAATAGTTCTGCAGCGTATCTGTTTGCCAGTCATGATACTGGAGTTAGCTGAAGGTTTTACCATATCTCGAAGGATTTGGAGTTTCAGAGTTTATAATCTATCCTGCTGTTTCTGTGATTTATTGGTGGATTGTGTCCCCCACCACCCCATTAAGATATTTTCTTCCATGGATGTGACAGTTATAAAGTTTCACTCTTCTCTCTGCAGCGCCGGCCTCTGTGGTTTCCTCCGTACCCGTCCTGACGTCCCTCCAGTCGGGGCCTGTTCTCGGCTCGTGGCTCTCGGAGCTGCATCGGGGCGCAAGCACCTTCGACATCCGCCGCGTGGCCCCCAGCTTCCTCTCCCAGGGGCCCGAAATGGCCGACTACGAGGAAGCCCTGGAGCAGCTGCGCCTGTTGTCGCGGTGTTACAGAGATGACAGTGGTGGCGTGATGCGCTCTTCCTCTGAAGAGGATGATGATGACTGACATGGACAGTAGACTGATGATACAGACACAGCTGTGCCTCTGGTTACTGAAGGAGCAGGACTGAATCACATGGTGACACATATGGAATGACATCTAAATCAATATTCAATAAACACATAAATAAGCTCTGAAATAAATAAATTAGGTAACAAAGGTCAAAATATATACATACATGTAAATATATAAATGAGTAAATAGCTATATAAATCAATAAATAAATTGCTTTTTGTTTTAAAAATGTTTCAGTGCTGTTGCTTTGGTCTGAATCTGAGATAACCACGCCCCCTCATTTGAATATAACATGCAAATAAAAAGAGCTGGGAAGTTAATGTGGTATTAAAAAATAAAAGTCTCCAGAAATAAGTATGAATGTCATTTTTAAAATACAAAGCAATTTTATGTATTTTTTTACTCACTGATATATTTATGTTTACATTTATTTATATAGTTTAACATTTTTTACCTAATTTACTTATTTAAGGATTTATTTCATAGCTGTATTTATTAAATATTGATTTAAATGGTATTCCATAAACAAAGAGGTTAAAGTTTCTTTTGAGTTGAAATAAACTGATAAAACGAAGATGCAGAAGAGGGACTATGAATGAATTAGACCTCTGACGTGGGACATGTCTAATATTGAGTGGAATTATGGATGTAGTAACGTGAATGTCAGGACGACGGTTACATTTTCTCAAATGTTTGTAATTAAATGTGTTTTATACTAAAATCACTGATTTATATAAATAGATGCAGTTTTCACACGAAGCTCTGACCATTCATTCATTTTGACTGATGAGCACAGACGTTCACACAGTGCAGTGTATGTCAACTAGAGTTCTCATTGGCTGAGTCAACTAAGGAAGTATTTCCCTGATCAAACAAATACTTAATATTTCTACTAAATATCAAAACTGAAATTAATCCAGTTGGCTAACCCTTTAACTGACACATAGCCACCATGTAATTGACCACTGCATCAGTTTGAAAGTAGAAAATGTTTTAATGTATGTAAAGAATGAGGCTGATGATTCTCTAATTTTCACTCTTTATTGTCGACAAATCTCAAAAACACCAAAACCAACAGTCCCCTAATCTGTAGCACTTACACCAAAGACCTTTTATTCCTACTGCAGACAAAAATAAAAAGTCCTAAAAAGTCATAGTATAGTAAGGCAGAAAAATGTGTGTATGGGTGTATTTGCATTTAAATGAAAGCATGCACAGTAACAGCTCAAAGAGTAAAACTGTAAGTATAGTATTGTGACGATCCCTCACCCAGGGAACTATGTGTGCCTATTTCTTTTTGTCGCTTTCTCCTTCAGGTACTCAGTACAGGGATCAGGATCAGCCTGATGCGATGCACCTGGACCCGGTGTGAAGCGTAACGGTTTCCCCATTCAGTCCTAACCCTCCTGGCACCCCAGATGAAAGCTGTGGCCTTTATTTTATTTATTGTTTTTTAGTTATTGGTCGGCCTACAACTCATTTTCCTTTGTGTAAATAAATTATTGGAATCTTACCTGCCAACTCATGTTGTCTCTCCTTTCTGGTTGTTCAGCCATTGAGCCAGGCTGTGACATAAGACATAAAAAGTCCTACTATAAGAAGTTATGAAAAAGTCATAGTAAGTTATAAAAAGTCATATTATAGTAAGTAAGGTATAAAAAGTCATACTATATTAAGGTATGAAAGTCATAGTATAGTAAGACACAAGAAGTCATAGTATAGTAAGTCATAAAAAGTCAGTGTAGCAATTCATTGATATATATAGTAAGGTATAAAAACTCATAGTAAATCATAAAAAGTCATAACAGCAAGATAAAAAATGTCATTGTATAGTAATTCATTTAAAGTCATAGTATCGTAAGGTACAAAAATTCATTGTAGAGTAAGGTGTAAAAATTCATAGTAATTCATAATAAGTCACACAATGAGTCACAAAAGGTCACAGTATGCCATAAAAAGTCATACGATAGTTATTTATAAAAAATCATAGTATCATAAGTCATCAAAAGTCACAGGATAGTAATTCATTCAAAAAAGTCATAAAACATAATTTTACAGTAAAGCATACAAATATATAGTATAGAAATGCATAAAAAGTCAAATTACGACCAGGCTTAAAATATAGTAAGGTATAAAAAGTCATATTATAGTGTGGCAGAAAAAGTCATACTATAGTAAGGCATAAAAAGTCATAAAAAGGTCATAGTATAGTAAGGCATAAAAAGTCATAAAAACGTCATAGTATAGTAAGGCATGAAAAGTCATAGTATAGTAAGGCATAAAAAGTCATAAAAATGTCATAATATAGTAAGGCATAAAAAGTCATAGAATGGTAAGTCGTAAAAACTTCATAATATAGTAAGGCATAAAAAGTCATAAAAAGTCATAAAAACATCATAGTATAGTAAGGTATAAAATGTCATAATATAGTAAGGCATAAAAAGTCATAGAATGGTAAGTCGTAAAAACTTCATAATATAGTAAGG
>NW_019520312.1:0-1158 GCF_002814215.2 Seriola lalandi dorsalis
GGGGGGGGGGGGTAAAGACAGTGGATTAATCCTCTGTTAGCTCCTCCTCCTCAAAGGTTTGTGTTCATCAGGTATGAAGCTCCACGGTGCAGCAGCAGACGACAGGTGAGGTCAGAGGCGGAGTCCCGCACAGACACATCGCTGTTACTTTCCTGACTGACTCCACCCACATCTGTCAAAACACTGATTTTGATTGAGTGTGATTGGATGGAAGCTGCAGCCGATCAATTATATTATCAGTTAGCTGTAGCGCTGGTGGGACGTCACACAGCTCATCATTCACCTGTGATCCAGCAGCAGAGCTGATAACATGAACCTCCAGAGTCAAACTCACACAGCAGCAACAATATCATAAAGAAATAAAAGAAGAACAGAAACAGAATCTCAAATAAATAAGATTCATTAGAAATAATATATATAATAACATAAAATGTGTTACACACACACCTACACAAATAAAGAGTTTGGTGGTTGTTGCAGTTTGTTCTACTGTTTTATACAGATGTGAGTTCTTAGACTGTGGTGGCCCCTTAACTCTCAATTAATGATGCAATTAATTGATCGTTTTAATTGCCAGTTAATCTGCAGATCATTTTGCCGTTTAATTGTCTCATCGTTTGATCTGAAACAGTCATGACACGTTTGTTTCATTCTGACCATCAGTCCAACACCCACAACACTCAGAACAGCCGCCGATTAATTACAGGTGCCATCGATTAATGGACCCATTGATACATTTCTCCACTGCTGCACTGAAAACACTTTGAGACCAAATCACGGAACCATGTGAGAAGTTTCCTGACGGTTTCAGTGACATCAACACGTGGTATTGAATGACAGCTGATCTGATGATCGTTTCCATCAGCTGACAGCCACAAACATCCTGAGCTGGTTTAAATGAGCTGTAGTGATGGAGGCAGAGGGGCAGATTGAGTCTGTGTATGTGGCAGTCTGAACACAAACATTCAACATCCTCATGAACTGCTTCCTGTACGAGCCAGAATCACAGAAGCTGCAGCTGCACTTCGGTTCTGCCGCGAGGAAACGGAGTAAAACTGACTGAAAGTGCTTTAAAACACGGCCGTCAATAACAACATAACAGTGCTGTGCTTTCTGTGTCACTTTTGTTTTGTTCCGGGTCGGAAAATTAACGCTTAA
>NW_019520312.1:1594-2581 GCF_002814215.2 Seriola lalandi dorsalis
CATGAGGATCCACTTCTCACTTCGGTCAACAAGTGCCTTTAATACAAACCTGTTTTTGATATTTAAAAACAGAATGAAAACTTTTCTTGTGTCGCAGACTTCGCTCCGACAGTGATCTGCCTCGGTTCAGTGAACTACAGTCGATTCACCTGGATCCAAGTGTTGTGAGCGGGAATGAGGCCGGATTCACCAACACACACCGCCGCTTTATTAAAAGTGAACCGTGAACCAAGCTGAGAACTACTAACTGCCCGGGTCCCAGCCCTGTCTGTGGCCGGCTCGGGGTGTGTGTTTCCCGGGGAGAGGAGCTCACCTGGTCCGCTACGTCCTCCGCCTGGCTCATCAGGTCTCCGTGTCCCATCTTCCCCTCCGCTGTTCAGGCACTTCAGTGCGGAGAAACGGCCCAGCTCCGGTGAAAGTCCGGTGAGAAGAGTACCGGTGCTGTAGTAACGATGATGATGATGATGATGATGCTCGGCTGCTGCCTCCGACCCACAATCCTCTGCGAAGGGCGGGAGGGCGCACCCTGTGGGCGCCGCAGGGTAAAGCATGCCACGTGGACGGTCTTAGACTGAGACTGAAATATCTTTTAATCAATAATTTATCTAAATACATCAAATACTGAGATTATAATTCAGCTGTGATCTGTTTCACATGAGAACATTAATGTTGGAAGTAAGTGGACACACCTGCCCCACCTGTGCTTTCTTTTTTATATGTCCCTTTATTTTTCATGTCTTTTCTTTCTTTTTTTTAATGTTTTTTTCTTTTTTATATGTTTTTTTGTTGTTTTTTCTGTGTTGTTTATTTCTTTTTTTATGTTTTCTACTGTTTATGTGTTTTTTTCAGGTGTGGCTGAAAAGAAAATGTCACAAGTTATATTTGATTAATAACTCAACATTACAGTTTTTCTCAGTCGCTTTGGTTCGTTTCTCAGATCAGAATTGAAATTCTCAAAACTACTTGTTCAATCTTCACATCATTGTG
>NW_019520312.1:7341-10697 GCF_002814215.2 Seriola lalandi dorsalis
AGAGTCAGAGTCAGGATCAGGATCAGAGTCAGGATCAGAATCAGAGTCAGGATCAGAGTCAGGATCAGAGTCAGGATCAGGATCAGAATCAGGATCAGGATCAGGATCAGGATCAGAATCATCATAAAATATAAAAATAAGTCCTTATACTATGATACATAAATAAAAAAATAAAAATATGTAAGTATATGAGTTTAAAATTGCACTTGTCTGAAAGTGTCTCTGGGGTTGTGCATCAACTCCAGAGTAGCGTCCTGTTTACACCGGCTCTCACATGCTCAGTGTGGGTGAATGGTTATGTGATGTGTGTATTCAGGTGTGTTAGTCTGGACGGAGATCGATTCAGTTTTAAAAAGAAAACGAATCAGCTGTGTGAGGCGGGACGTCACCTCTCACAGAGGGCGTGGCCTCCCCAATCTGCCCCACCCCCTGCTGACCTGCTGTTTGTGTTCTGGAGACTTCATGTGCTCCACAAACTTCCTGGGAGTCCTGAAGTGACGTTTACACACCGGACAGAAGGGCCGACACAGCTGTTTACACATCTGGATTAGAGACACATACAAACACAGAGTCAGCAACAAACCAGTCCAGGATCAGGATCAGGATCAGGATCAGGATCAGGACCAGGATCAGGACCAGGATCAGGACCAGGACCAGGATCAGGACCAGGACCAGGACCAGGATCAGGACCAGGATCAGGACCAGGATCAGGACCAGGACCAGGACCAGGATCAGGACCAGGACCGAACAAACTTGATCCATACTGTCCTGGTTGTGACTATATTTTAATTAGTTTGATAAACCTGTTCCCATGGAAACCCTTTGACCAATAAAAACCGGTGACAGCTGTGATGTCATCAGCACCGTCTCTCACCTTGTGTTGTTTCATCCGTCGGTGGATGATGACATCACCGCTGAAGTGAGTCTGACAGGTGTCGCACCAGCGCCGAGCGTCAGGCCGACGCCCCCTGGAAGACAGGAGAAGGGTTACACAGAAGTGTGTCTGTGTGTGTGTGTGTGTGTGTGTGTGTGTGTGTTCATACCTGTCCTGGAATGTGTGTGTATTGAGGCAGATGGAGTGTGTGATCTCTTGGAGTTTCTTCATGTGCTCTGCTCCTGACATGTGTTCATGAAACACCTGGACAGACACACACACACACACACACACACACACACACACACACACACACACACACGGTTAGTGTGATTGTGGTGTTCCTAATAAAGTGCTCAGGTGTGTGTTCAGGCTCCTCACCTGCAGAGAACGGCAGGTGAGGTTACAGACGTGACAGTGGAGTCCACCTGTCTGTCTGTCCGTCTGTCCAAATTCCCTGCTCTCACTGCGCTGCTGGATGGTGACCTTTAGTGACCCCACACTCTGCAGCTACACACACACACACACAGACACAGACACACACACACACACACACACACACACACACACACACACACACACACGCGCGCGCACACACACACACACACAATAAGTATAATCCCATCTAGGAGCAGGAGAAAGTTTTGTTGTTCTGAGGTAAACTCACCTGCTGTGGAGCAGCTCTCACTTCCTGGTTGATCACATGACCCTGGGACCGGAGCAGCTGACACCTCAGCTCTGTGGGAAATACAAAAACTCTCACTCTCTGTTGTTTTTGTTGCTCGTCCATCACTGTGGTCCAGACTGAGAAATCTACAACTAATCATTGTTCGCACCTTCTCCCTGTCCTGACGCTGTGACCCCTGACCCTGTGACCCCTGACCCTGTGACCCCTGACCCTGTGACCCCTGACCCTGTGCCCCTATGAGGAGGAGGAAGTAGAAGTAGCTGATGATGAGGAGGAATGGGACAAACAGTTATCATGTCCAGAGACACAGAGTGAGAGTCCGTGAATCAGTTTCTGTTTGAGCTGAACTTTTGCTTTTGTACAAAAATAAAGTTGTAAATAATCTGAAGTATAAAATAAATCCAGCAGCTTCCAGGTGAGTGAATCTGAGTGACCTGGGTCTTTATTTTATTTTATTTTATTTATTTATTTTATTTTAATTAATTAATTTATTTTATTTTAATTTAATTTATTTTTTAATTTAATTTAAGTCCATATAAATTTTTATTTGTTTATTTAATTTGATCTTTTAAATTTAATTTTTTTTAAATTTTTTAATTTAAATAATTTTTTTTGTTTTTTGTTTTTTTAAATTAATTTTTTTATGAGCTCGATGTAACAACATTGTTTCTCACATGACTTTCATTCTGTTCTGATGACGGCAGCTCCAAAAAATAAATAAACATCATAAATAACTCATTAACAACAATTACAAAAATAATTAAAAACAATTAACATTATCACCACAATTATGTGTTTTAAACAACATGTAGATTAGGACAAAAGTAAAACGAGTCTCTGACTGACCCGTCCAGTCTCGCCCTCTTCGTCTCTCCTGAACCTCCGTCAGGTCCTGGGTCTCCATGCGCATCTCCTCTCTCTTCTTCTGTGGTGCTGGAGCTGCTGCAGAACTGCCGACCGTCAGTTCCTGTCACTGAGCCCGCCCACTTCCTGCCCACCACCTGACATAAAAGAGAAAAAAAAAAAGGATTTTCTCTTCTTTTCTTGAAATCTATTTTATTTTATTTGAACCTCCGGGGGGGGGGGGGGGGGGGGGGGTGTGTGTCTCTATTTCATCTACCTGCTGAGGTGATGGCTGTCTCCTCTGTACAGGGACAACTGGGAATCGAACCTGCGCCACACTGTGACCTGCTGCAGGTAGGACACACCTGCAGGGAGAGCAGAGCCGAGCACTGAGGACCAGACTGGACCAGCTCTAGTGAGGTCCAGTTGATCTGGTCCAGTTCAGGTCCAGGTACAGAGAGTTTACTGTAGACCTGGTCTGATGTGGTCTGGATCGAAGAAACAAAGTCTGTTTTCACTGTGAATAAAATAACCAGAAATAGCCACAATAATAACCAGTAACTAACCACGATAACAACCAGTAACTAACCATATAATAACCGGTAACTAACCACAATAACAACCAGTAACTAACCATAATAATAACCGGTAACTAACCACAATAACAACCAGTAACTAACCATAATAATAACCAGTAACTAACTACAATAACAACCAGTAACTAACCATTATAATAACCGGTAACTAGACACAATAATAACCAGTAACTAGACACAATAATAACCGGTAACTAGACACAATAATAACCAGTAACTAACCATTATAATAACCGGTAACTAGACACAATAATAACCGGTAACTAGACGCAATAATAACCGGTAACTAGACACAATAATAACCAGTAACCAACCAAGATAATAACAAGTAACTAACCAGAATAGTAACCGGTAA
>NW_019520313.1:0-4876 GCF_002814215.2 Seriola lalandi dorsalis
TTGTAGAAAAAAGGTGAAATTTTGTGGGTTTTTAAAGAAAATTCCAATGCATTTCTAATGCATTATTTATTCCCAGTATTTTGGGAATAACTTTGGGAAAAATTGGAATTTTAACACCAAAAGTCATAGCACCTCTTTCGGGATCAGGACGCACGATTTGATGTATATATTACCGGGGTTTTCTCAAAGCTGCGGGACGAGTTACGCGCCAGAATTTGGCGGAAGAATAATAATAAGCCCGAGGCACTCCTCTACAGATAGAATAGCTGAGAGGAGTGCCTCGGAGCTGAGCACCCATGGCATTAATAATAATTCACATGAAAAAAGACATAAATTGAACATAAATTCATGTTAAAAAGATGAATGAAAAATGAGAAAATGGAAAATAAAACCAACTACATTGTTAAACATGTCTGAGAAAGACTCCAGGAACATATTTACTTGTAATACTAAAATTAAATCATACAGCTTTGTTAATGCCAATATAATCTTCAGCAACACATCAACACTGAAACAAGAGGTAGACAGAGTTGAACTAACGACTCAGTGTGTTCAGGTACTTACCTCTGTTCAGGAGGGATGGTTCTGTTTCAGTTTACTCTGTAGGTCCTTTATATACAGTCTGCACACACACACACACACACACACACACACACACACACACACACACAGTCATTGTGAAAGAGGAAGTAGAAGGAACTTGTGATTTTAAGTGATTATAAGCATATTGTCAGTGAATAATCAGACATTACTTTAACAATACAAAATGCTTGCGATTTCAGCAGGACAAGTCTACACTCTGTACAAACTCTCTGAACATTTCCCAGACTCAACAGTAAAAGTGAAAGACTTCCCCCTCACCCCTTCCCGTACACATTTATGATGTACTTTAATAATAACTTTAAGAGCTAATTAGATTCTGCACTAATTAATATTTTTATAATAACATTTGATCAAATAACTGTTCTGTGAATGGGGTTGCTTGTAGTAACCGACTCTGCAGCACTACCAGTTGTTTCAGTGTCTTTCAGTGTATTATTAAGATTTCACAGCTCCATTAGGATGATAATGTTGCTTTGTATCTGCTGCGTTTATAATTAAGCAACTTTTTGCAAAGGACAAGTTAAAAGGAGGAGTTATTGGTAATTGTCTAATATAGTCTTAGAAATAAGGTAGATGCCAATCTCAATATTTGATGGTTTAAAAATAATTAAATGTGATTCAATCTGGAACATTAAGATTTTTGATATGGACTTCAATTAAATTTAGTTACACAAGCTATGTTCTCTCCATATTTGGTAAAGATGTGGCAGAGAACAAACACTGAGATGCTCGTGACTTATGCGGATCACGTACATTCACTGGTTCTTGAGGCAATAAATGCATCAGTCAACGTGCTGTTAACATGTTAAAAACCACGTATTTGAACTGGCTGGTTTAGTGAGATGCTCGTTGAGACACGTAATTGTCTTCTCTTTGGGGAAGTTAACTACCACAGTCACGTACACTACTTCACTGGGAAATCTACATTCTAACATAAATCTTTCAGAATAAAAGCAGGTATTACTCCCACTCCAGTGTTCAGCAGGTGCACTGAGACGCACACACCTGGAATTAATTCCATACGGCATCGTCTCCCCTATGAATTAGGCCGAGGCACACAAAAAAGACACAGCTGTAATGGACATAAAACTCTCCTGGTTGAATCATCAGTACAAACAATAAGACTTCAAGCTGAAAAAAGGTTGTTAACCACTAGTAGCTGACTTCCCCAAAGACAAGACAAAATCGTGTCTCAGAGAGCATCTCACTGAACCAGCCAGTACAAATTTATGTTCCGCAGCTCAGGTCTCTCCTCACTCCTTTACCGTGGCCAGAGATGTTCTGCAGTCCACTCCAGACATCTGGTGTTATTCTGCACTAGCCGCTCTTCCAGCTTCTGTCTGGAACAGTCCTTCCCTTTCCTGATTTTCTGTTTGAGTTCCTTCTGGACTCTGCGCAGCTCCTCCTTGTCCCCCGATCTAAAGACCCTCTTCTTTTCGTTCAGCAGGGCCTTAATCTCGGAGGTCACCCAGGGTTTATTGTTGGCGAAACAGCATACCGACTTGGAGGGCATAGTGTTCTCCACACAGAGGTTAATATAGTCTGTGATGCAGTGGGTCATGGTGTCGATGTCGCCATCGTGGGGGCTGCAGAGTGCTTCCCAGTCTGTTATTTCAAAGCAATCTCTGAGTCTGGCACTGGTCTCCTCGGACCACACCTTCACAGACCTCTTCTCAGGTGGTTGTTTATTCACCAGAGGGGTGTAGTCTGTGATCAGATGGACAACGTTGTGATCTGAGCGTCCCAGCGGGGGGAGGGGGGATGAGGTGTATTCATTCCTGATATTATCATACAACAAGTCCAAAGTTTTATTGTCCCTGGTGTGACAATCCACATACTGGGTGAAGGTAGGAAGGGCAGAGAACAGGGACGTGTGGTTGAAGTCCCCAGAGATGAGGAGGAGGGAATGGGGGTGCTGGTTTAGGAGTTGAGAGACAACACTATGGATCTGGTCTGTGGCTGCAGCGGCGACGGCCGAGGGGGGGATGTACACAGTCACCGCAATGACGTGTGAAAACTCAATCGGGAGATAGTACGGCCGCATGCTAACCGCTAACAGCTCCAAGTCTCTAGTGCAGAATTGTTCCTTGACACTGATGTGTCCAGGGTGGCACCATCTCTCATTAACGAACACAGCAACCCCTCCTCCCTTCTTCTTACCGCACTCCGTGGTTTTCCTGTCCGCCCGTACCAGTTGAAATCCGTCCAGTGTGACATGTGAGTTGGGAGAAAGTTCACTCAGCAACGTCTCCGTGAAGCACATGACAGTTGTCAAAAACCTGTGTTACCCTTCCCACCTGCCCAATGGCAAAGCCCCGTGCCCTCCTTGGTAAAAGTGGAATATCAACACACATTGTAAAGTTATATCAGTTACATTTTCAGGGGAGGTATTTGGTGCATATTTCAGTAATATCACATGTGAGGGAGTGATCTACTGAATATCGGCCTCATACCTACGAGGGCTTATACTCCTGTATGCTATGGTGAAATACATTTTAAAAGTAAGCCTCCCAATACAGCACACACACACACACACACACGTGCACACACACGTGCACACAGTCATTGTGAAAGAAGAAGAAGGTTGAACTCAGAAAACACAGAAAATCAGGGTTCAAAACCCTCCACAGCACAGAAACAGCCTTGTTAAACGTGACCAATGACCTACTGCTCACTGTTGACTCCGGGAAAAACGCCATCCTCATTCTACTGGACTTTAGTGCTGCCTTCGATACAGTTGATCTTGACATACCTTTATCACGTCTAGAACAGTGGGTTGGTATTAAGGGTACTGCTTTAAACTGGTTTGGATCTTACCTCAAACACAGGACGTCCTCAGTTCTCCTCCTCTACTGACCCTGTCACCAGTGGAGTTCCCCAGGGATCCATCCTTGGGTCAGTGTTATTCAGCCTATACATGCTGCCCCTTGGAAACATCATCAGGAAACATAACATCTTGTTCCATTTCTATGTTGATGATACTCAGCTCTACCTCCCACTAAAACCTACAGACTCCCTTCAACCTCTCCTGGACTGCTTTAAGGACATCAAGACGGCAAGATGGCAAACAACTTCCTTCAGTTGAACAGTAACAAGTCTGAAGTACATATATTTGGGAGCTTTAAATACAGAACCCACCTCATATGTAATCTTGACCACATTACCCCATATATGCAGCCTCACGCTAAAAACCTGGGTGTAACCCTTGATACCGAGCTCTGCCTTGACAAACATTTCACTTCTGTTCTTAAAAGCAGTTACTTCCAGTTAAAAACCATCTCCAGACTGAAACTGATTTTGTCCTTCAATGACCTGGAAAAAGTATCCTGCGCCTTTATCACTTCTCGACTAGACTATTGCAATTCTCTGTATTTGGCCTTCCTCAAACTTCACTATCCCGCCTACAGTTTGTCCAGAATGCACCTGCTAGGATGTTGACTGGCATTAAAAAATGCAAGCACATCGCCCAGTCTTAGCCTCCACTGACTTCCTGTTCACTTCAGAATTCAATTCAAGACCCTGCTGATTACCTTTAAGGCTCTCAATGGTCAGTCCCCACCTTACATCTCAGATCTCATCCACTGGCACTCAAAGTTCATCCCTTTTACATGTCCCACGAGCTCGCCTAAAACTAAAAGGTGACAGAGCTTTTGCAGTTGCAGCACCAAAACTATGGGACCTGTGGCTCATTTATTTATAGAGCCGTAGTTCATGTGACTATTACTGGCGAAAGGAGAAGTAGTTCCTATTAACCAGGTATTATTTCAACTAGATCCCGGTGATAGTGTTGTTACTTTAAACTGAGTCCCTGTTGATGATAAAAGACACATTCACCCCAAATTGCTGAGCTGAGGTATCGATCATTTAGTTTTTCTCAATCGCTGTGATGCAGTTCTCACATCAGAAACATTCTTCTCACAACTCTTAATGCTGTTCTCGAAACAGTTCATCTCCCCACATGCGGCATTAGCATTTCTCATTGTGTTAGTACAAGCTTCCTTTGTATCCACACATAGTTCATTACTAAAGACGTTTTCTCATTGTGTTGATGTTTTTCTCATCCGACTTTGACTCATGAAAACAGCTTGTTCCTTCATCAGATAGAATGACTCACTTTCGTACTGTCCTGCATTGGATCAGTGTTTTCAATCAAATCACTTTAAACTTTCTTCAAATATGTTTGAAAGAGCAAGGCCAGTCACACATGCACACACACACACACACACACACACACACACATATATATATATATATATATATATATATATATATA
>NW_019520314.1:0-1330 GCF_002814215.2 Seriola lalandi dorsalis
AAATATTTACCGTCCATCTGTCAGATATTGAACATTGAACTCATCACTGGACCAATACATGTTCAATCTTTGTGAGAGAATGAAAAATCCTGACACAGACTTCATCATTAAAACTGTTTAAATTCAAAAACACGTCCCAGCTCAAGAGTTCAGCAGCTCATTTGATTTTATTGACCATCAGAGCAACAAAAGTTTCAGTAACACGAGCTGATGCTTCTCTGTGAATGAGGATTTGTTATCACACTGCAGCTTGTATATTCTCACTCTCTTGCTACTTATTAAGCTGAAAATAACAGAAGAAGAAAGTGTGAAGAAAGTGAATGAATTAACAGAGGAGTTGAGGATGATGGTTGCATCACTGGACTGTGAACTGGAAGATGTAAAGACTGCATGAGGATCAGATGGAGCCGAGGCCTCAATGTTGATCAGACTGGAAATAAAGATACTGGAGCTGTTGGACGTTACTGTGAAACTCAGAGTAACTTCAGTTTTAGAAGGTGTTGCATGGTTAGCTTACAAATATAGGAAGACTTTGGATGAGTTTTTAAAGACAATAACAGAACTTGACCGAACATTTATGAGAAACTAAAGACACTGAGAAAAAGTGTTTTACATTTTGAAACAGTAAATCTCTGGTCTACTGTGATTTCAGTCAGTTAATCTACAGTATCTCTGACTGAATCATGAACGTCAGGTATGTGTCAGATCAGATTTGATCTGTTGGTCCGAATTAAAGAGAAGCATCTTTTTTTTTTTTAGACAAGCAGCATCATTGTCCACGTTTGTACTTTGTGTGAAACTGGAACCTTAATGATAAACCTGTAGCTTCAAACAAATATATCAGTGCTTTAATAATATCCTCTTACTTTGTCATAGCTTAATGGTTATGTGATTTAGCTTAATGGGCAAACATCATGAAACCCTCCTAGATCAAGTAATATTCTCTAGTCATCCATTAATTAATCCTGTACCTAAAGAGGGTTAGGCATTAAATTTACACTATTGTATTAACTTACCCCATGCCTCATCTCAGACACAGCAATATGGTAAATACAACTCTGACATACAAACATGTATATGTATAAATCCATAAATCAAACGTACGCTTTATATAGAATTAGAATAAAAGTCCTGAGATAAAGTTCAGGTCTGTGCATCTGAAAGACACAACAACATATCTATACTGTGATGAAGGTTTTTATTGACTGAAATTAAACATTGTTAATTTCATTAATAAGTTTTTATTTGAGCAGGAATAAAAGCTGTGGTGTGTCCTTTTGTCCAGCAGGTGGCCGGAGCTGAGAAACAAACTTCCATTATTATTATTTAT
>NW_019520314.1:2297-3469 GCF_002814215.2 Seriola lalandi dorsalis
AGTACTCAGATATCTCACTGTTACTGCAGTAAAAACTAACAGTACTACCACAGAGTACAAATACTGCGTTACCAGTTCTAAATGTTAGAAGTAAAAGTATTAGTATGAATGACAGTAAACCTACCGGAAGTACATTAATATGTTCATCACTTTACTGTTGTAGGTGGAGCTGATGTAATTACACAGCTGCTGGGTAGTTGGTGAATAATTATTAAAGTATGTTTATAATAATATATCATTGATTATATTTAGTATTATTGATCATAATCTGTGAAGGAGCTAAAGTTATTAAATAAATGCAATTTCCTGTGAATTATAGTGAAATAAAACTATAAAATATAAATGATATGTATGTGATGTAACATGTAAGTGTGTTTACTCAAAAGGTAAGGTCAATGTAAATAAACTGTAATTATATATCATCATATTAATTCTAAATTAAGTCAAAGTCAGCGTTTGTTTTTATACTGGCATCACCTCGAGATGAATCAGCTCGTTCTTGTATATTCCAACACTGATGGGATTTAAATTGAAGACCAATTGATCAATCATTTTATTTTTATTCATTTAATATTATTTATGTTTAATGTTTATTATTTATATGTTACATATTTACATTTAATTTTCTTATTTTTGAATGTTTATGACAGTTTTTACTGTCATTATCCTGCCTGATGTTTGTAAACTTAATGTTCCACAAAGAGAAGAGAAAACATGATGATAATGACGTTTTTTATTATTATGTTTTGTGTTTTTTATATTTTGTTTCTCAGGGACAATAGAGTTAAATTTTATCTCAGGTCAGAAAGACTCAGGTGTAAATGAGTTTGTGTCATGTCTCTGTTGAGCAGAGAGCCAAGTTCCCGCCGTCCCGGCCCGTGGACCACCTGATCCTGGAGAGGCAGAAACAGGACGCGGCCCGGGATGAGGTCCTGGACTTCACCAGGTACCAGCAGACCTGCGACGTCAAGAACTCGTGGCTGAAGAGTTCAGACCGTCACTTCCTGAGAGGAGCCATCGAGAGGGAAGTGAGAGCTGCTGTGAAGCAGAACGAGTCCGACATCGACGAGAGGAGACACAGGTCTGTCTGCAGAGAGTAACTGAGTACTTTTACTCTAGTACTGAACTTAACTACCCCACATTTATCTGGCTGCCATGGTAACTGGTTACTA
>NW_019520314.1:4156-11299 GCF_002814215.2 Seriola lalandi dorsalis
AATCAGTAAAATGTTCCTGCTTCAGTTTTCACTCTGATCGTTTTGTTTCTGAATCAATAGACAGATAATTAATATATAATCTATAAAATGTTTCTTCAGTTCACAGTTAAATGTTTCAGCTGAGTTTCATTATTTATTTACAAGTTTTCAAACAAAAAGTCAGAAATCCTGTTTATAAACTGACAGTTTGAAGATCCCGTGGATCAATAATCAGACAGACATGACCCGGTCTCATGACCCGGTCTCATGACCCGGACTTTGAACCGGACTTTGAACCGGTCTTTGAACCGGACTTTGAACCGGACTTTGAACCGGTCTTTGAACCGGTCTTTGAACCGGACTTTGAACCGGTCTTTGAACCGGTCTTTGAACCGGACTTTGAACCGGTCTCTGACCCGGTCTCATGACCCGGTCTTTGAACTGGCAGATGAATGAATGAGCTGAACATGTGACAGCAGCAGCTGGATGATGAAGCTCGATAAGAAACGGATCTGTTGTTTTATTATTCCAGAGCGCGTCGTCGCTCAGAGAGAGTGAACGGGCTGATGCTGTGTTTTCAGAGAGCGCTGCGAGGAGCTGCGCACCGTCCAGAACCGGCGGCGGGAGCAGCAGGTGTGCGCGGAGCGAGCCTCTCAGGTGAGGAGCCGACAGGAGCGACTACAGCAGCGGCGGGAGGAGGAGCGGCTGTTCGACCAGCTGTGGGAGGCGGACCGGCGAGCCAAAGACGAGAGAGAGAGGCGGCGAGCGCAGACGCAGCAGCTGAGGAACCAGGAGCAGCTGAACGTCCTGAAGACTCAGGTGGACGAGGCCGAGCGGCAGAGACTCAGGGACAAGGAGCTGAAGGAGGAGGAGGCGCGACTCACGGTCTGAACCACACACCTCAACATAGAAAACTATATTCATATAATAACAGAAATATAATTATTAATACAATAAATAGATAATGAATAAAGAAAAGGAAAAAAAGAAATTGAATTATATACATATACACATTTATACATTTGCAAATATCCGCATACATAATAATAATGATAATAAAAAATTCAATTAAATTCTGTATAGCGGCAAATCATAATATACATTATCTCACGGCACTTCACTTTCCTTTATTATAGAAAGAGACAGTGATAATAATAATGATAATAATATAATAATGATGATATTAATATAATAATAATATAATAACAATGATAATAATACTGATAATAATAATAATAATATAATAACAATGATAATAATACTGATAATAATAATAATAATGATGATAATTATAATAATAATACAATAATGATGATATTAATATAATAATATAATAACGATAATAATTATGATAATAATAATAATAATAATAATAATAATATAATAACAATAATATAATAACAATGATAATAATAATGAATAATAATGAGACCTCTGTGATGGAAGACAGAAAGAAAGATGGCGACAGCTGTGGCGATCAGACGTGGGGTGTGTGAGCTCGTCATGTTCACTCTGTTTCCTGCAGTAGGTTCAGTTTAGAGGAGCAGCAGGAACACAGGTACACTAGCACAGTGATGACATCACTGCTGTGGGCGGGGCCAGCAGAAAACAGCTGTTTTAGACACTTTTAAAAGAAGCCCAGTGAAACAATCCAACATCTGTTTAAATGAAGCTTCATGTAGAAGATTTTCATCTTTATCTTCCCGCCAAAACAAATTCAGCTCTTTCTGATTCACTGACCTGCAGCTGCGGCGTGATACAGTGCACACTGTAGGCGTGGAAAACGGTAGTTCAGCGGGTGAGAAAAATGTAGTTCCAAAGGAAAGTGCTGTTTTGACTGTGTGTGTCTGAGGAGACTGACCTGTCCCTGCCGTCTCGTCCTGCAGCTGCAGCAGCAGGAGACGCAGCTCCTGCAGGAGCAGCGGGAGCAGCAGCAGAGGCAGCAGGCTCAGCACACCAGACGTCAGCAGCTGGATCAGGGTCTGAGGCTGAAGATGAGGCGTCTGGCCCGAGAGCAGCAGGACGAGCTGCAGCTGGACATGAGCATCCTGCAGCAGCTGCTCCGACAGGAAACTGACCAGAAACAGGAAGCTGCTCAGAGGAAGGTAAACTCACCTGAGCTGCTCAGAGGTCAGCTGACAGGGAACTGTGGTGCGAAGTTATGTCAGACATTTTGTCCATGTGGAACGGCTGACATCTCAGTCATGACCTCTGACCCTCAAGATCCTGGACTAATCACATCTGTCTGCCCCTCCCTCACTGCTGCAAAATAATAATAATAATAACAATAATAATGATAATAATAAAACTCTATTATTTAAATAGAGAAACTGTCACTTTGATAGAATAAGTTTTAGCTTTAATTAGCTCTAAATTAAAACAGTAATCAATATGTTGTAATAAATATGTCACATGAGGAGTCACGGTGGATCCTCCTCTTTTTTTTCCTTGTTTATTGATTTTTTTTTCTTTTAAAGCTCCAAATCACAGGAAACGAATCCACATTAAAACTTTATGATAGTTAAATGAAATAATAATTAAATTGTCTGTGAAGAATTAGTTTATTAAGAGACGTAGAGACAAGAACCAAAATCATCAGGTAATAAACAGTAAAACATGAAATGGACTTCAGTCTGATCATGGAGACACTACAACTTCAGTTTGGGAAGTTGACACTGATGCACCTGAACGCACCTGATGCTCAGTGAACAGGTGAGAGTGGAACAGGAAACACTCCATGTTAGCTCAGTGTACTTCCTGATGTCAGCCACTCGAGGGCGTCAGAGAACCTCAGTACAGAGTCAGTTCATTAGGAACAGCAGCTGAAGCTCCGTCTGATAGAATGATGAAGGTTCTAATGTTCAGGTGAGAGTCTGACCCCTGACCTCTGACCCCTGACCCCTGCTCTCAGGTGGAGCTGCGTGAGGAGCAGCAGAGGTACCGACAGTATCTGTATGAGGAGCTGCAGAGACAGAGGAGGGAGGAGCAGGAGACGGAGCAGCTGATCGAAGACAAGCTGAGGGAGACCTGGGCCCGGAGGGAGGAGCAGAACCGCCTGCAGAGGGAGGCCAGGAACCGACTGATGGACCTGGTCCTGGAGGCCCGACGCCTGCAGATCCAGCAGAAACGTAAGAGAACCAGGCTTTAACAGAACCAGGCCGTCAGAGAACCAGGCTTTAACAGAAGTGTGTGTGTGTGTGTGTGTGTGTGTGTGTAGTGGTTCTGAACCAGCAGAAACAGGCGGAGCTTCAGAGAGAGGGGGAGGAGCTTCAGAGAACGATGGAGGAGATGAAGCTGAAGGACGAGGAGGAGAAGAGACGGTAGGTCCTCGAACCAGAAACCGAGTTCTGTTCATGCTGGTCTGACCTGGTCTCTGTTCTGGATCAGGTCTGACCCGGTCTCTGTGTTCTGGTCTTCACAGTCAGAGGCAGACCTCGGAGGCGTACCTGGCCGACCTGAGGGCTCAGGTGCGGCAGCAGCAGCAGCTCAGGTGTGAGGAGAGGGCGGAGGCTCAGAGGGAGCAGCAGCAGGGTCTGATCCTGCAGCAGCTCTACGACCACAAGGTGGACCAGATCCTGTCCAGACCCACCTCCCACACCACGGCCCCCCACCCCTTCAGGAGAGCGGAGGGGCCCAGCTCTGCCCCCAGACCCACATAGACCCGCTGGACTCAGTCCGGATCCAGGAGTCTCCATGACAACCAGCTGGTCTCTGATTGGTTCAAATAAAATGTTCTGTCACCAACAGATTGTTTTTAATGTTTGGGGTAATCCTGTGATCTGACAGCTGATGCTTCAGTCAGAATATTGAGATCAGCTGTAGTTTGATTATAGATTATAGATAATTGATTATAGATCTGTGTGGGAGGATACGACAGAGAGCAGACATTACATCACACACCTGCAGCTCAGGTGTGCTGGTGTCCTGCAAGCTGTTGGGTAATGCAGAGGGAGGAGATCCACGTTGCATCAAGTCTGAGTGTTTTATTGTGAAAGAACCCCGAAGACAACAGTAATCCTCAGTCTGACTCACTACTTCCTGTTTGTCCTCAGGTAACAACAGGTGAGCTTCACCTCTCAGGAAGGTTTAGGAAAAGATGGTGGTTTGGGTTAAAATAAATTTCCCCTCAACATTAGACGATCTCTGTTGTCATGGTTACAGTAACAACAACAAACAGTCATGGATCATAGAAACAACATGGGATTCGAACACACGGCTCTTCTGTGTCACATTCATCCAACAGTTACAATATTCACACGTTCTGTATCCATGTTACTTCCTGATGAATCATAGTGAAAATGGGGGGGGGGGGCATTTAACATGCTGGGGCCCCTTCAAGGACCGGGGCCCCTTCAAGGACCCGCCCTGAGAACCACTACAGAGGCAGGAAGCAGGAAACAGCTGATCTGAACCTCCAGCCCTTCCCACAGACACATGCTCAGTGAGCGTTTAAAAACCTCTTTGTGCTGCTGCCTTCACGGTGGCGACAGTCATAATGCCTTTGGTGGGCGGACCGGCGTCGGCAGGTAAACACCTCATTCCAGCAGAGGGAGTGGTTTGGGAGTGGACTCATTACCTGCTGTCAGAATAATCGTTGTGCTCAGACAGGTCTGAGACGAGCTGCTTCCCACAGTCAGAGCAGAGATCTGGAGCTGCTTCTGACGGGACCAGGATGACCAGCGACTACTATCCCTACTCCAAGGTAATGCTCATTTTAAAGCTCATATGTCTGTCGGGTCAGGACTGTAGAGACCTCTTAGGGTCAAAGGTCATGTACTTCACACTATCAGCTTGTTCCAGTCCATGTTACATAAGGTCACAGATAAGATCCTCTCCTTCAAGGACCTTGTTACTGTCAGAGGAGAAAATCTGAACCAGGTCCTACACAACGTACAAATACTCCATTACCAGTGAACGCATCTTACATTCAACGTTTAACTCAAGATCAAAGTAAAAACACGATTTTCATCAGCAGATTGAACTTCAACCATCAAAAGTCAAAGTTGTAAAATGTTGAAAAGTCAGAAGAAATGTTCAAACTGTGAAACAGAAACAATAAAAACCTGTTTCTTGTTTTCTGATGTTCCTCCATTAAACTGAAAAACTCTTGATGTTTGGATCAAACTCCAAAAATACTAGATCCTACATTTCCCATGATGCACCTGGATAGTGTCAGACATTTGTGGTCTGAGATAGGACAGTTATTTTCTACTCCTGAGACAGACGTCAAATACCTGAGGAGGACGGACAGGTAAACTGAAGTTCACCTGTCGTATCAGTGACGTGCTCCTTCACTCAGACTCATGAAAACCTGCATCCAATCAGAGCTTCATGTGTGACTAGTGATGTCACACAGGTGTGCTGAACACCCTCCAGTCAAACGTGTATCTGTTGTTCACTGAGGATGATGACTTTGTTTTCACCTTCATCTGCTGGAGGAGGGAAGTTTCTCTGTGCTTCACCTCAAATCTCAGTTCAACACCTGGATGCTCCTGCAGGATTTATGACATCACAACCAGGTTGGAGCCAATCAGGGCCCAGTATAAGCCTGACACTGTGATGTGGAAGCCTGAAGCCTCCAGGGTTGATCTGTTGTTTAGGTGTTTGGGTTTTTTCTGTCCACCCTGTATCCAGGTGTGATGTGATGATGTCATGGCGGCTGCAGGTGGCTGTTGTGTAGATGTTGACACAGGTGAGGTCAGAGTGACTGAGTCTGGATGTGTTCCTGTCTAAAATAACTTTATTTACACAAAATTATTTTTTTTCCAAACAAAATTATAAAAAATGATGGAAAATAAAAATGTAACATAAAGAAATGAAATTAAATAAATGATGATAAAGAAACAATAATGTAAACGAAATTCAAATATTAACAAAAAATATAAAAATAAAAAGAATCATCTGTGACTGCGTCTGATTCACCTCGGGACCGTTTGTGGGGTCTCGACCCTCATGTTGAGAACCAGTGATCTCTGTGTGTGTGTGTGTGTGTGTGTGTGTGTGTGTGTGTGTGTGTGTGTGTGTGTGTGTGTAGAAACCTGGCTGGGATCCAGGCAACCCGCCAATCAGACGGCTCAGTGTGTCAGGAAGTGCTTGGCCTCTCGCGCTCCTCTCTCCGTGTTTGGATCATCTGCGGCTTCTTTTACTTTGAGACGTTTCTGTTTTTTTTTCCCGCGCTGGACTGAAGTGAGTGGTCGCGCGGACAGACCGCGCTGTAGTGACCGGAGGAGGAACACCTGCCGACACCGGAGAGCCGAGCTGCACCGAGCGAAGTGACCGAAACTCCGCCGGCCGGACACCTGCCCCCCCCCTCCACCCGGGAACATGCGGACTGACACACTTCACCTGGATTAGAAGAAGAAACTTTGGGTTCTAGTCATGGTTCTGTTCGCGGTTCCGTTCGTGGTTCTATTGGATTCTTAATGGGAACAGAAACAGCGTCGTAGTTTGTTCGCACAGGGAGAGCACGAGCTGAAGATGTCTGTGAACGAGCTGTACACAAAGGTGAGGGGGGGGGGGGTTACCTGTGAAACACACACACACCGACTCATTCACTACCGGACACACACACCGGCGTTTGTCCGTGTCACAGATCCACCTGTTCAGACCGACCTGCACTGAACTCCATGTTAATTCTCAGCCGCTGTGAGAGGTGAGTCACCTGTTCCCCTGGGCTCGTGACGTAGAGAGAGGGAGCGCAAAGGTCCAGAGACTGTAGAAATGATCTGTGTGTGTGTGTGTGTGTGTGTGTGTGTGGGGGGGGGGTCATGTTCACTGACTCTGTAGAAGCTGCAGAACAGACGCTTCACTATAAATCTACAGGTGTTAAATGGAGTTCTGCTACATCACAGGTGAAATCACTTCTTCTTTTCATTGATCACCCTGACACAGAATGATGTCATAAAGATCAAACTCCAAAACACTGAATCCTAAATTTCCCATAATGCAACTGGATAGTGTGACAGATTGATAGTCTGAGACAGGACAGAGTTATTTTCTCCTCCATCAAACACCTGAGGAAGACAGACAGGTAAAGTGAAGTTCACCTGTAGAATCAGTGACTTGCTCCTTCACTCAGATTCATGAAAACATGGTTTCACAGGTATCTGGATGTAACCTGAGCTGTGGTCGGTCTGGTTCTACACTGCTCTGGGGGGGGGGCGT
>NW_019520314.1:11319-12912 GCF_002814215.2 Seriola lalandi dorsalis
TAAGACGTTTCTCTGACGATACAGAACAGACATGTTGTTAAATGTTGTTAAACTGTAAACCGTCCAATCTTCAGTTCTTGTGAGATCATGTGACTCACAGCCGGAGCTGAGGGCCAATAAGGAGGCCTCTAACAGCTGGTTCATTTTACACATTTATTCTACATTGATCTACTATTTTACTCAGATATTGAACTTTTCTACGAACCTAAGACTTTGATAAAGACAGTTTCATTGATCCGCGTCAGTCGACAGGTTCAGTGTTTCAGCGTCTGGGAAAACGCTCTTATTATAGAAAGAGCTGAGAGTTCTGAACATTGTCATATAAACATGGATGTTACGTTGTGTGATGTTAAAGACTCAGATCTTTATGACTGTAAACTACAACATACACTGTTTTATCTTTTATTTATATCTAATTATCTATTTTTACATTAGAATGAAGATATCCACCTTAATCCAGTTTATTTCTCTGCTCATGTATTTTATATTTAAATGAGACTCTGCGATGAAACTGTCAGTTTCAGATTTTCTGAGTGGCGGAGGGATACGACACGAGGAGGTGATGAGGCAGGATGATTGGTTGATGAATCCAGCAGCTCGTTCATGCTTCATATAAAGTCGAGTGTAAAAGTTTTAATTAGTGCGACACTGATTCGTTAAGAGGCTTTTACACAGAGACTCAATCACAACCTTGTTAATTCATCATCAGGAATCAGGAACCTTCATTCACTCCTGACTCCTGTTCAAAAAGCTTTATTGACAAATATCCTGGAGACAACAACACTGTTAAAGCTGGAGAGGTGGAGCCTCTAAAGACACCGACCAGGTGCATCATGGGAAAAGTAGGCTCCAGACACTGAAGTGTCCCAAAAACAGACGGAGCTGACGACAGTCGGACAGCGCTTCTCTATGTTCTGATGACTTTTTATTGATTAACTGATGATCTAAACTTTACAGTGAATTAAGGGTGAACATGTCCTGTGATGTCACACCTCCTGGAGTCTGAAGGTTCATGATGTTCAGGTGTCCTCACACCTGAGGTCAACAACCCATCAGCTCCTCAGTCTGTGCATCACTGTGAATGTGACACTGTGGACCAATCGGATTACTGATCTAGGATATCCGATTCATCTGTGATGAAAATACTCGTTAGTTGCAGCCACAGATGAACTATGAGGAAAATATCAGTGAGTCGTTGCTGGATCAGAGTACACCTGTAACACACCTGTAACACACCTGTGAACAGGTGAAGCTCCGGTGGAGCTGTGATGGAATGATGTCAGATTCTTCCTGTGATGGAGACAGACTTTTGTGTGATGATGTCATGTGTTGCATGAAGTGTTTTGATGACATCACACCTGTGACATCATGTGACTGGACTCATAAGGTAGAACTGTTATTAGTGAAGGTGAACTAATAATCAATAATCAGTTCAGCTCTGACTCTGATGAGTCAGTTTAAACTGATCAGCTGATCAACTGATAATCAATAAGTCGTTGTGTTTACATCACAGAGTGCAAACTGCCAGCAGCTGTTTACAGGAGTAAACAACAGGATGACAGTCGGATTAATTAGTCATTGTTAGATGGGGGG
>NW_019520314.1:13474-17952 GCF_002814215.2 Seriola lalandi dorsalis
GGGACCATGATGTGGTGTCTGCAGGTGTCTACAGGTGGATGTGTGTTGTCAAAGTTCCTCGACAGGTGGAGTTGTGACTTCCTATTGGACACACCCAGAGTTCACCTGGGGATGATGTCATTGTGCTGACATGTCAGTGCTGCTCTGTGTGTAACCTGAGACAGGTGTTGACATCCTCTCAGCCTGTAACAACAGTCAGTAAAACAGAGTTTTACCACTGAAGGATTCAGAGGTATCTCAGTGTTTCTTCAGGTGAAGGTTCTTAGAGAACTGATGGATGGTTCCTCTCACCTGCAGCTTTGTTAAAAACATTCATGTGTACATTAAAGCCAAATACAAAGCTGATCCTCGTCGGCCATGACGGCTGCCTGTTCACAGCCTGTTGATGAAAGCATGAGTCCACCTGGATGTAGAGACGTCTCTGAGCTGTAGGACGGAGCGTTCGTGGTGAGGTGAACAGGAAAATCATAAAGTCAACTGTCCTGTCTTTAAATGAACGCAGCCGCTCACCTGTCTGCCATCTGTCTCTCACCTGCAGAGGTGAAGTCTGTTTGTTTACGTACCGGAGCGCACCTGTGGTGCACGTGCACGGCTGACTTATGGCTCATATCAAAGATGATGTAACCGCTGTAACCACGGTGACAAGTTTACATACATTCACTGGCTTGTGTCGAGTAAATGAAGCTGCATTAGAAACATCCATTCAGAGGAGAAGCTAAGCTAACAGGCTAGGCTAAGCTAGCTGTCAGAGAGTGAAAGTCTGTTTTTACTAATGAACCCTTTAGTTCTCTGAGCAGCTCAGAGGCTACAGCAGCTGCCGCCATCTTTTAAGGTGGAATGTTTTCTTGAGTGTTACTTGATGTGTGATTGATATTTGGAAATCAATCAATACACCTTCAATGACAATAATCACTTCTCTATATGGAAGATACTTAAAGATGATCAGATACTGATCAGATTTTAATCAGAGAATCCATTTGTCCAACCTCACGGTGAAACAGCCCGTAAAACTAAACCTGAAGAGCAACTTGTGCTCAGCTGTTGCTAACTGGCCAATCACAGCACAGATACTATACTTCCTGTTTTAGTACAGGTGTCAGTCAGTGTTGATGCTGTGGCAGGAAACAGCCACTGTTTTATTAGAAGGCTGCCCCTCCCCCACTGAAAGATACATCCCTGCCGGGGGGGGGGGCATGTACACATTGATGAGAAGTGAAGTTGAGGCCGAAATGTGTGTGTGTGTGTGTGTGTGTGTGTGTGTGTGTGTCCTCATTACTGCTGGTGTTTCCTGCTGAGATGCTCCACATGAGGACTTCATGCTGCTCAGCCATTGGTCGGTTTCTGACGCTGTCCCAGATAAACACACTGAGGGAGGTCGCGTCACATCACAGGCCTCCTCTGATTGGCTGCAGCTCGACATGAATGAGCAGTGAGGACGGCTCTTTATCTGCTGATGAAGAGTTTCTCTGAACTCACATGTTCACATTTAAGTTTTCAGCTTTAATCTGGAAGTCAAACACCAACAGGAAGTGCCTGACAGCTCTCCTCCTTATTTTTCGCCTCATCACTGAGTCTGTGAAATGTTCATTCTCTGAGTTGAATCTAAATATTTCACAGCATGAATCTGAACTCTGCAGATAAACAGTGAAAGTAGGTCGACGCTGTGAACCAGATCTCAGATCAGACCCCTCTTCCTCTTAGGCTCCACCCACACTGACTTATATGTTTTACTTTTAAAAACAACTCTTCTATGTTTCCTCCTCCGTCCACACGACTCCAGAGTCTGCAGCCTCTGAAACAGAGACTCCACAAACTCTGCTGGACACGTTTTATTCTGAAAACTCTGGGGTTGTGTTGTCGTCTGGACGGGCAGAAACAGACCTTTGGATACGATGAGGTCACACCAACGGTCTCTCCTGATTGGCTCTCAGCATGATAATGAATAACAGTGTTACTGACCTTGTCTTTGCTAGCAACAAGGAAACACTGTTTTGCCTTTGTGTGAGAGTGTAGACAGAAGCTGTGTCTCTGTCCTTCAACTGACTCACTGGTAATTCACTGCAGAAATACTGGTTTGTCTGTGGGAGTACTGGTTGGCCCCGGGGCCCTGAACAGGTTCATCCGGCCCTGAGTCTGTTGGTCCCACTGACGAAGCCACAGAGACATGAGGAGTCTCAGTCAAACCTCTCAGTCCTGTTGTGTCCTCAGCAGCTGGACAGATGTTTACATCTGCTCTCTGTGACTTCCTGTCTGCAGGTAGATCAGCTGTGATCAGTCTGACACAGTCTCACCTGGTTCAGCATGGAAACAAATGAAGGAGTCAGTTCATATGTGGAGTGAAAGAAGCTGGACCTGGACCAGCTGACAGGTCTTTGTCTATGTCTCTGCAGTGTGTGTGTTGTGTGTCGTTGGTGTGTGTTGTGTGTGTACTTCCTTCGTTGTCTCCATGGTGATGATGACTCCGACTGTTCCCCTTCAGTCAGTCAAACTTCCCCCCAGATAAAACCAGGTACAGTCTGTACTGTGGGCGTGGCGTCATGTGACCTCTGGTGATTCCTGCCTGTCACACAGGTGACAGGTGTTTGCATCACCATGTAAATGACTCTCTGGTTTCAGTCAAGCAAATTTGCATTAAAGCAGCTGAAGGCGATGATGTCATCCACCTTCTCCTCAACTGTGACGGGGCGGCTCACCTGTCAGGTAACCTGCTGCTTCCTCCTTCACCACAGTTTGTCTGTTGGAAGGAGGAAGTGACACCTCTTTGCTTCCTGCCATCATCATCATCATCATCAGTGTGATGTGGAGCTGATGAGTGAGCAGCTGTGACACCTGAGCGAGTAACTTGAAGCTGCTGCACAGGTTTTCTTATTGAAGGAATTTTCAGTTGAGTTCAGTTCATTGATCATCATGTTGTAGTTCAGGTAGACGCTGCCTGTCGGAAAACACACCCTTCATATCCAGTCTGTAATATATATTACAATCTAATGACACCATCATTTTCATTTCATTTATATACATTTATGTTTACTGACGTGTATTTGAATTCACAGAGCTGATGTTAAACTGTCAAAACCAATCAAGTATTTTTAGCTTCATCTTCTCAAACCGACGAGCAGCAACAAATATTATATTTCAAGATCAAAGTTCATCTTCCAAAAGGAAGTTTATCAGATATTAAAACACTCCAGAGCCAGCGGTCGACGACATCAGAGGTAACACACTGACCGGCCAGTCGTCTCAGTGGCTGGGCGGCGAGCGGCGGTCACCCCTGATAGGACGGTTCTCACGTCTTTGAACATGCCAGAGATCATTTCCTAACATCAGAAACAAACATCAGAACTTAATGAAGTAAACATCCTGTTCACCTCCTGTCCTGCAGAGACAGGACGGGGTGTGTCCTCCTCCTCCACTGCCGTCAGACTGTCCTCTGTTAATGTGGGTTAATCTCTTTAAATGAATCAGGTCTGATCCGGTTCTTCACATGACTCAGTGACTTTAACACTGGAGGGTTCTCCCAAGAGTCAGTCATGACCAGTCACAAGGTCCAGGTCTGAGAGGACTTTATCTCAGCCTGGTCCACGTGTCAGGGTTCCCTCATCCTGATGTTCTAGTTCTCCTCCTGTGTTCCCTCATTAATATAAACGCTGACTCAGACTAAGTTTTCTCTCAGTGGAAAACAGGAGGAACGGCTCTAATCATTCTGTGTATTAAATCTCTCTCTGAATTCACTGGTAAGTAGGACGAGAACCCAAACTGTCTCCTTCCATGAGGTTCTTCAGATCACTGGCAGATAGAACCTGACAGAACCTGGGTTTGTGAGGATACAGACAGTCGAGGCGTGCTGTGGTTCAGACTGATGGATCCTGTGCTGATGCTCTGACTGTTCGTCTAGCGCCACCATGAGGTTGACGTCTGTAGCTACAGCTGACTTCAGTTGTCCACAGGGTTCTTGAGCTTAGACTTGGTTTTAATAAAGAACCACATATGTTCTAACACAGTTTTTCATCTTTTGTATTGATGCTTCAACCAGGAGCCTTTAATGTCTATGAGAACATGGAACTGTTACTGCAGAACACAGGCCTCACAGCTCTGCAGAACATGTTCCTTCTTCAGGGCTCCCAGTGGAAAGGCTATTTTACAGTGTGGAACATGATGTTCTCAGTGTGGAACGTGATGTTCTCAGTGTGGAACATGATGTTTTCAGTGTGGAACATGTTCTCTATGTGGAACATGGTGTTTTCTCAGTGTGGAACATGATGTTCTCTGTGTGGAACATGGTGTTTTCAGTGTGGAACATGGTGTTTTCAGTGTGGAACATGTTCTCTGTGTGGAACATGGTGTTTTCAGTGTGGAACATGGTGTTTTCAGTGTGGAACATGTTCTCTGTGTGGAACGTGATGTTCTCTGTGTGGAACGTGATGTTCTCTGTGTGGAACGTGATGTTCTCTGTGTGGAACGTGATGTTCTCTGTGTGGAAC
>NW_019520314.1:18397-20611 GCF_002814215.2 Seriola lalandi dorsalis
GTGTGGAACATGGTGTTTTCAGTGTGGAACATGGTGTTTTCTGTGTGGAACGTGATGTTCTCTGTGTGGAACGTGATGTTCTCTGTGTGGAACGTGATGTTCTCTGTGTGGAACGTGATGTTTTCAGTGTGGAACATGATGTTTTCAGTGTGGAACATGTTCTCTGTGTGGAACGTGATGTTTTCTCAGTGTGGAACATGTTCTCTGTGTGGAACGTGATGTTTTCAGTGTGGAACATGTTCTCTGTGTGGAACGTGATGTTCTCTGTGTGGAACGTGATGTTCTCAGTGTGGAACATGTTCTCAGTGTGGAACATGATGTTTTCAGTGTGGAACATGTTCTCTGTGTGGAACGTGATGTTCTCTGTGTGGAACGTGATGTTCTCAGTGTGGAACATGTTCTCAGTGTGGAACATGGTGTTTTCAGTGTGGAACATGTTCTCAGTGTGGAACATGGTGTTTTCAGTGTGGAACATGGTGTTTTCAGTGTGGAACATGTTCTCAGTGTGGAACATGGTGTTTTCAGTGTGGAACATGTTCTCAGTGTGGAACATGGTGTTTTCTGTGTGGAACGTGATGTTCTCTGTGTGGAACGTGATGTTTTCAGTGTGGAACATGGTGTTTTCTCAGTGTGGAACATGTTCTCTGTGTGGAATGTGATGTTCTCAGTGTGGAACATGATGTTTTCAGTGTGGAACATGATGTTTTCAGTGTGGAACATGATGTTTTCAGTGTGGAACATGTTCTCTGTGTGGAATGTGATGTTCTCAGTGTGGAACATGTTCTCTGTGTGGAACGTGATGTTTTCTCAGTGTGGAACATGTTCTCTGTGTGGAACGTGATGTTCTCAGTGTGGAACGTGATGTTCATGTACATGATGAAGGACGCTCGGCTGTAACAGATTAGCTTAGCGAGGAGCTGATGATGAGAGCAGAAACTCGTTAATCTACAGAAGCAGATAAAACTTGTAATTAGCTGATTACTGTGAATACAGAAAGTGAACTCTGGCAGGAACCGGTCAGAGGGCCGAGGATCAGGTTTCCGTGGTTACAGCGTCTCTGAGGTTGTTTTCTTTCTCTGTATTTTTCCTCGGCACAGACAGAAGTCGATCTTGTCGTAGAAATAAATATGAATAAAAGTGAATTGTGTTTGATTGGAGGTTTTAAAAGCAGCAGCTGATCATGTTTCTTTTTGTCAGAAGTTAAATCCTTGATCAATAAATGTTTCACTTCCCCACGCTGCACCACCTCATCACATTTTCATCAGCTGCTAACTGGAGAAACCACAACAGACACTTGTGTCTGTGATGTGTGTGAGTCCGACAGGTGAGGTGTGTTCACAGGTAAAGATCCATCTGTTTCATCTTTAAATATTTACATCTATTAATAAAATGTGAACAGAAATCAATTATTCACCAGGAAACCCCAGTTTCCTGCTGCAGCAGCCTCCAGCTGTAACAGACAGCAGCCACGCCTCCTCCGGTTCTAACCAGCTCAGAACACATGAACATCTGTTCCACAGTTTCCTCCTGCAGAACCCACAGGAACACATTCCCCAGACTGATTGAATCTGAACATCAGCTCTCTGCCGCAGGTGGAACTGATCTGGTGCTGATCATAGAAATATTCAGTTTATGGATCATGTGTCAGAAATAAAACGACCATCAGCTGTTTGATATCTGAACGTGTCGGCCACCTTCAGTGTTTCTTCTTCTTCTGTGGAATCAGAGACGTATGAGATCATGATCTGACCTGACGTCGTGTGTTTCAGTTCACTCGGGTCTGGATCCCGGACCCCGAGGATGTGTGGAGAGCTGCGGAGATCACCAGGGATTATAAAGAAGGAGAGTCAGTTCTCCACCTCAAACTGGAGGATGAGACGGTACGTAACACGTTCTATCAGAGAGAACACACTCAGCTGAACATGTTTGTGCACAAGATGAAAAGAATCAGAACTTTACTGATTCTGTTTTAGTCATAATTAAAATAATTTTGCGACAAAAACATATGAAACCGTTTGATTGATTGTCGTCTGCAGCTGTGTGTGTTAGCTCAAGACATCACTCTTTTAATAAAACACGTTAGCCACTTGAGAATTCAAGATGGCCGCCATCTCTGGCAAGGAAATGTAATTTTTTGCCAAAAAATTCACCCACAATTTTTCCGTATGAATGATCTATAGGTGTCAGACATCTTAACGACATGGACGGCGATAT
>NW_019520314.1:21206-22679 GCF_002814215.2 Seriola lalandi dorsalis
TCTAGATCCAGATCCTGATTATGATCATGTGAAATCAGAGTGTTTCATTAACGAGGTGTCGGTTGCTCCTGGTAACGAACGACCAGAACGTAACGTCTCACACACGTTCTGCGTGAAGCTGGGGTGGTGTGTTCCACAGCTGATGGTCCTGTGGTTCTGCATGTTGAGGTTCTGTGTCGTGTTCTCCAGGGATCGTGCTGGTGGCCATCAACCCGTACGAGCAGCTGCAGATCTACGGCGAGGAGGTCATCAACGCCTACAGTGGACAGAACATGGGCGACATGGACCCGCACATCTTCGCCGTGGCGGAGGAGGCGTACAAGCAGATGGGCAGGTCAGACCTGCACCTGTCAGTCAGGGATCAGGGTGGATCGGTGTAGACGTCAGCTGATGGTTGTTGTTGGTTCTGCAGAGACGAGAGGAACCAGTCCATCATCGTCAGCGGAGAGTCAGGAGCGGGAAAGACGGTGTCTGCCAAGTACGCCATGCGCTTCTTCGCCACAGTGGGAGGTTCAGCCAACGACACCAACGTGGAGGAGAAGGTCCTCGCCTCCAGCCCCATCATGGAGGTGAGTGTCTGCGACATTGGTAACCTGGTAGAAGAAGAACGAGGCTCCGCCCCCGACTGACACTCTTTCATGTCCCTCTCTGTGCACCAGGCGATTGGAAACGCTAAAACCACTCGAAACGACAACAGCAGTCGCTTCGGGAAGTACATCCAGATCGGCTTCAGCCGAGGGTTCCACATCATCGGAGCCAACATGAGAACATACCTGCTGGAGAAGTCCCGGGTCGTCTTCCAGGTGTGTGTGTGTTCTTGTTGTGTTCTTGTTGTAGTTGTTGTAGTTGTGTTGGTGTGTTGATGTTGTGTAATTGTTGTTGTTGTGTTTTTGTTGTGTTGGTATTGTTATTGTTGTAGTTGTTATTGTTGTAGTGTTGGTGTATTATAGTTGTTGGTGGTGTTGTTGTGTTGGTTGTTGTTGTTGTGTTGATGTGTTGTTGGTGTGTTTTTGTTGAGTTGGTGTTGTTGTTGGTGTTGTTGTGTTTTTGTTGTGTTGGTGTTGATGTTATTGTAGTTGATGGTGTTGTTGTTTTGTTTCTGTTGCGTTGGTGTTGTTGTAGTTGTTGACATGTTGGTGTTGTTGTGTTCTTGTTGTGTTCTTGTTGTAGTTGTTGTGTTATTGTTGTTTTGTTTTTGTTGTGTTGGTGTTGTTGTAGTTGTTGACATGCTGGTGTTGTAAAGTTGTTGTGTTGTTGTTGTTGACATTTTGTCATCCTGTTTGTTTACAGGCTGAAGATGAGAGGAACTATCACATCTTCTATCAGCTCTGTGCTTCAGCCTCATTACCAGAGCTGACAGAGCTCAGCCTCAGTGAGTCACTCTGCTAGTTACTAGTTACTACTACTAGTAACTAGCAGTAATACTTATCTAGTAGTGGGTTGGTGAGTGGTTCCTGGTTGACCTCCAGTCTT
>NW_019520314.1:23058-24456 GCF_002814215.2 Seriola lalandi dorsalis
CCCCCCCCGCCCAGTCCACAACTCTGCTTCAAACCCGGTTCTCTCATTTCAAATGGTTCTTTATTGAGTTTTTATCTGTCAGGTGTTTTGATAGAACCAGAAGTTCTGTTGATTTTATCCTCCAGCTGTTTCCTGAACGTTTCCAGTGTCACATTAAAACAACGTGACTAAAGGTGTGCTCTTAATTTGAAGGAACCAATCACAAAGTTCTTGTTCCATTGTTCCTCATCTGTCACATCAACCAGGGTCCCCTCAGGTTTATGTTGGTCCCCATGTGGTTCTCGACCCCCCAGGGAGGACAGCGTCTCACATGAAGGAACATCTTGAATTAAATTAAACATATTCAGAAACATGTGAGTGTCTCATAAGACCAGAGACCCACTGGACCCAGTTAGACCTGGTCTGACCCAGGACCTGGTCTGAACCAGTTGGACCTGGTCTGACCCAGTTAGACCTGGTCTGACCCAGGACCTGGTCTGAACCAGTTGGACCTGGTCTGACTCATTTAGACCTGGTCTGACCCAGGACCTGGTCTGACCCAGGACCTGGTCTGAACCAGTTGGACTGGTCTGACTCATTTAGACCTGGTCTGACCCAGGACCTGGTCTGACCCAGGACCTGGTCTGAACCAGTTGGACCTGGTGTGACTCAGACCCTGGCAGACCTGAGGACAGTCTGATGGCATCTCTGTGTGTCCTCAGGTGTGAAGGACAGCAGTCAGAGCAGCATCTTCAGAGTCATGGCGTCCATCCTTCACCTGGGGAACGTAGAGATCTGCTCGGAGCGAGACGGGGAGTCCTGTCACATCTTGGTACGTGGTTGCTGTGGTTACACTGATGAGCAGCGTGTCACAGATCAGGCCACTAACAGGCGCTGTGTGTGTTGCAGAGGGACGACCCCCACCTGAAGCACTTCTGCCGGCTGCTGGGGGTGGAGCTGCAGCAGATGGAGCACTGGCTCTGTCACAGGAAGCTAGTCACTGCGTCCGAGACCTACGTCAAGACCATGTCAAGCAAAATGGCTGCCAACGCCCGCGACGCGCTCGCCAAGCACATCTACGCACGCATGTTCGACTGGATCGTGAAGCACATCAACAAGTCGCTGCACACGTCCTCCAAGCAGCACTCCTTCATCGGCGTCCTGGACATCTACGGGTACGACGCCAAGACCATCATCCTCTGCTGCACACACACACACACACACACACACACACACACACACACACACACACACACACACACACACACACACATGCACGTTCTGACACCGATCGTCATCACAGAGTCAGATCTGCTGGATGTGGTTCTCTGAAGAACCTCAGACCTGCTCAGAACAGACTCCTGTCTTGTGTGTGTGTGTGTGTGTGTGTGTGTGTGTGTGTGTGTGTGTGTGTGTGTG
>NW_019520315.1:0-1358 GCF_002814215.2 Seriola lalandi dorsalis
AAACAAACATCAGATTGAATTATTGCTATTTCACTTTTTATTGTGTCTCAGTTGTTTGTGGATCTTTTACTTTCTTACTGAATGTTTTCTCTTGAACTCAGTCCAGGTTCAGATACTGGACCAACATGAGACCAGCTGGTCTCAGATCTGAGCCTCTATCTACAGACTGGGACATTATTATTATTATTATTTATTATAGGAATAAAATCAGTTCCACACACAAAGTCAAAGGTTAGAAAACTTCAAATGGAAATAAATTGATTAGTCAAATAAAGAAATGAGAGAGGTGAGATTGAAATATTAGAGCATGATCTGAGAGTTACATATTACATATGTATTTAAATGTCTATATCGGTAAGAACAGTATATAATACATGATATAATGTGGACAGGGTGATGAAACTAGAGCACAAATTATTTTAATGATCATTAAATCATTTTAATAATTTTAATGATTATGACTATAATATTAATTATCAATAAATCTGTTATCATCATTATTATTTTAATGATCAATAAATCTGGTATTTTCTCAGTTAATTGATCGTCTAAAAATCTGAGAGAGGAAATCTAAAGAGAAAAAACTGTCATTTTATTACAATAATATTTTGCTTTAAAGATGGTGAAAACAGTTTATTATTGATTATCTGCTGATCGATCAATCCTTCCGTCTCTGGTTTGAACATTAAAACAGAAATAAATAAAAGCCTTTAAACCGGACTGATCATTTTACTCTCTGATTATTGATCCTGATATCAGCTAATAATCAGTTCAATCTGTTTGTCAGTATGTGAACTGATGAAATGTGAATCTTCAGTGAACGACTCGTTTTAACGAACTAATTGATTTTAAATTCTGTTATTTTTGTTACTTCATGATCCAACAATGTGACGGCTGATCGTCTGACAGTGAATCTGAGATCAATTAGATGATACTGACGCAACTGAGGATCAACGAAGTCAATCAAACCATAAACATCAAATTAATAAATCAATAAATCAATGAAAGGGTTAGGGTTAGACAGATACTGGTTTTGACAGTGAGAAGCTTCATCATCATCATCATCATCATCATGTCTGAAAGAGGTGAGCGGTGGTCACGGTGAGCAGGAAATGTGATCAGGTATTGATCAGATCAGAGATCAATGAGGCTGCAGCTCAAAGAGCGGGAAACGTCCGACTGAGACTCAGTGACTGAAAACAACAGTTTGACTGAAACAATGAACTCGTTATGAACAATACTTATATTATTGATTATCAACCAATCAATTATTCAACTGATCAAGTTTTAACATGTTTACATCGTTTGTGTAAATGAACTAGAGGACGATGATGTCATCATCATCATCATCATCATCA
>NW_019520315.1:2019-2538 GCF_002814215.2 Seriola lalandi dorsalis
GGATTGTGGGTACTGTGGGAGCCTGGTACTGTGGGAGCCAGGGTACTTAGGATTCTGGGTACTGTGGGAGCCTGGTACTGTGGGAGCCAGGGTACTTAGGATTGTGGGTACTGTGGGAGCCTGGTACTGTGGGAGCCTGGTACTTAGGATTGTGGGTACTGTGGGAGCCTGTGGTACCAGGTCTGGTTCAGGGAGTCCTTCTGTCCTTGTGTAACCAGAATGAGTCCAGTAGGTTCTGGGGGACTGTACCAGGTTTCATCCTGTTGCAGATTCAGTTAGCTTCATACAGACAGCCTCACTGCTAACAACAGCAGAACTGCTAACACCACGGTCACCACGGTTACCACAGTCACCAGGGTCACCACGGTTACCACAGACACCACAGTGTGTGTGTTAAACTACACTGGTGTTTTTCCTGACTCAGAGGGACGTACAACACTTTTATCACAGTGACTCGATCCTGCGTCTGAGGGGAGGGGCTAAGATACAGTGAGGGGAGGGGCTAAGATACAGTGAGGG
>NW_019520315.1:3148-8148 GCF_002814215.2 Seriola lalandi dorsalis
CATTTTGTCTCAATTTAATTAAGTGTGGAAACACACACATACTGTACACACACGCACACACACACACACACACACACACACATGCACACACACACACACACTGTACTGAGGAATTTAATTTACTGTGTGTGTGGGCGGGTTGTCTTGTACCTGTCAATCAAACACTGACCTGTGTGTACCCCCAACACTGTCATTGTGTGTGTGTGTGTGCGTGTGTGTGTGTGTGTATGTGCTCATAAACAGCTGAGGCAGCAAGTTTGGGCAGGTACAGTAACCATGGCAACCGGCCATGTCGTCAGTCCAACAGACATGTTTGTAATCTGATTACTTTGATTTTTCACTGATGTTATTAGTTGTTTTGAGGTAACCATGGTAGCCAAGTCATTTTTTTCATTTTATTGTGAAACTGATTTGTTTTTGTTTCATGTTGAGAATAAACCTGATAAATGAGCTGTTTTTATTTATTATTTACATCAGACATTATTTTTATATTTCATATAAATTATTTTAAGGTTGAAATAAACATGTTCAGCTCTTTTATTATATAATTCAGTTTATTTTGAACAGTTTAATTAAATTTATAGTCGTCACTTTTTACAGTGTAAAACATTAAAGACAAGATAAATCAAACAATTTAAATCTGAAATGTGATATCTATATATATATATATAATACATTTCACCTCCTTCAGTTTCCTTGTATCAGACCAACTGTGCGTCTCCTAAAAATCTTCCACAGGGACGATCGACACTGAATATAAAGGCCTTGAGGAGAGAGAGAGATGAAACAGATTAATTCATGAAATTAAAACATGAGATTAACCTGGAACATTAAGACTGGGGGGGGGCAGTATTGATTAATTATTGATGTCTGTTGAACTCTGCATTGGCTCTTTTTATTTAAGGTGGATACTCTCCAGTCTTTTAAGGCGGTCAGCAGATTTATTTAAGGGGCCACCCCGCTGTGTTTTTCACTTTCTCTCTCAGCTCTCGACCAGGTCGACCTCCGAAGAGGACCCTTGGCGTGGCCACAATGACTGATGGCTCCAGGCTCCTCCCACACGGTCTGCTAAGCCCCGCCCTGCTCTCACAAACCGGTGAGTATGACAAACAGCTACGTTTCTACGTGAAACTGTAACGACATCGTTTTGGACGAACAAGTTCCTGTGATTTGAGAGCCAGTATGAAAACTGCAGGGGGAGGAGTCAGGGGGAGGAGTCATGTGACAGTGATGATGACAGCTGATGACGTGTTGTGTTCAGTGTCATCACTGTAATAATTGTTCATGCGCTTCAACAGCAGGTTGAACTTTTTGTGTGTGTGTGTGATTAAAGCTATAATTAGCATGTTTAATTAGCAGATGTCAAAATGACTGACAGATTAGAGTCTCACCCGAAGCACTGTTTGTATGTGTGTGTGTGAGTGTGTGTGTGTGTTGCTTCGGGCGACACGTAAAGAATTTTATCTCTGTAAAGAAAATCTTCTTAAGAAAACCAAGTGACATGACAGTGGGATCTGCCCTCTGATTGGATGCTTCCACACAGATGACATCATATGTGATGTTCAGTACTGACGCCACCTAAAGATGGAGACGGGTCCTGGTCCTGAGGCAGGTATTCATAGTCTCATTTAGAGTCTGTGCAGCTGCGTTGTTAATGTGAGCCACATACTGACCTTTGACCTCCATCACCTTCCTGACAGACCTGACAGCTTAATGAAAACACACACTACAACACACACACACCGTTTTTTATTAAAAATACTCAAACTGGCACATTTCTTGACTGAGGTCAGAGACAGAGAGATCAAAGGAACAAGAAAATGATTAACTCTGCGCACACGCACACACACACACACACACACATACACACACACACACACGCACACACACACACACACATACGCACTTAATTAAAATGTTGTAAAGGTTGAGTGTAAACTGAGGGTCAGGTCTCGTGGATAACCAACCACGTCCTCAGATAACCAACTGTATAACCAGAGTACTCTGATATACGACAAAGAGAAGCATTAAAACCTGCAGCAACACACAGGAACCAACCAACGTTATCTAAAAATGACTGAAACAGCTGCTGACCTCTGGGAGGCGACCCTCTGAACGACTTAGTAAAAAGCTCGTTAGCTTCAACTTATCCTGATTCAACATTCAACAGAATCCCAGCAGCTGGTGTTGGAAATGTAGAAAAACTACCTGAGATGGAAGCCATTGTTAACTGTCTACAGTCTGCACCCACCGTTCTCCTGGAACAGGTGGAAGACCTCGACATCAGATCCAGGCATTCTGATTTGTTGTTGTCAGCAACCCTCCAGAGATGACACGCCCACCGCTCGCCGGTCTGAGACCTGTTGATACCGATGGGCTGGAACTGAGAACCTTCATCGTCAAGTTCCTCTGTTTGCAGGAGGAAGAGAGTGTTGGACCCGACCCTGTGAAGAGCCTTACATAATGTTTGTTAGGATTTGGTGCCTTAAAAACTAGAATCAGGGCCTGGTGGTTGTATCCTGCTCCACTCGACTAGTCTCAGGTCACATCCTGTTTATCCGCAGTCAAACAGCTTCATATGAATTATCAACCATTTGTGTGACATTTTGTCATAGTTTCTGTGTAAAGTCTTGAATAATGGCTAAAAAGTGTTTTCTAAGGTCACTGTGACCTTGACCTTTGACCTTTAATCACCAAAGTCTAATCAGTTCGTCCTCGAGTCCAAAGGGACATTTATGTAAATTTGAAGGGATTCCCTTGAGGAGTTCTGGAGATATTGCGTTGTGAAAATGTGAAAATGACCAAACCTTGTGTTTTTGGAGCTTTACTGCTTCGTCATACTTTAACTTAGAAACATGGTTGGAACTTGAAATTGGTCACAAGACTTGAGACTTTCTTTGGTTAAATCAGCATTTTGACAGTTATTATGGTTTTCAAGAAATCCGTATCCGTAGAGATTTTATGTGGGACTGGGGGTGTTGGGGTAATATTAAAGATATTGTGTGTTGTATTTCATTTTACCTGTTAAATGATTCTTTGTGTTTGGTCGACACATGAGTGCAGCTCTAACATTAATCAGTAAAGTATGAATGGACTCTGGCAGACAGGTGGAGGCGATGAGTGATGGTTTTTATCAGCGACACTCTGCAGCGTCTCTTCAGGTCAAAGCTTCTAACAGCACGAAACCAAACTGATGAATGTGTTTCTGTAAAACTGAGATGAAATAAAACCTTGTTTATCCTCCGCTGCTCAGACAGGAAACAGCTGTTTCCAGTGACAGTCAGAAAGAAAATGATGAATTTATCAAACTGACGTTTTATTTACTGCTTGTGTGTGCACAACTGTGTGTGTGTGTGTGTGTGTGTGTGTGTGTGTGTGTGTGCTTTACAAGCAGTGTTGCGTTGTATTTCCTGTTTGGGGGTTTCACCACCTGAGAGCTTCCTGTAATAGACTCTGTGGTTTGAGAAATTAAAATATATGTTTTGTATTTAAGTAGAGAAGAAGAAGTCCACGACCTCCTCGTTAAAATGCAGGAGCCTGAGTCTACCTGGACGGGTGTTAATATACCTGCAGTTCAACAAAATGAACCAACAAACACATTATTCATTTAAAATGTGAAAATTTACTGTGCTAATGCTAACCACCTGCTTCCAGTCTTTATGCTAAGCTAAGTTAGCACCCTGTGGACTCCTCTGTGCTGGACACCTTCAGAGCTGAAACACTGACTGATCTGGATTCTGCTCCAAAGTCTCCTGACATTAAATGTTCCAGTTTTAGAAGAACCTGCGGGGAACATGAGAACACAGACAAAAACGTTCTGTGTTTTTGTTCATGAGGAGGTATTTAATGAGCTGGGGGGGGGGGGGGGGGGGGCATCCCTCGTTAATTCTAATTGAATTAATTAGAATAGGCAATTAATTGGGCCAAGTGGCTGCAGGGAGAGAGGTGGTCGAGAGACACTGACAGTCACTGGAGACTCTCAGGCTGCCAGAGTTATTAATTATTGATCAATCAGCAGCTGAAAACATGGAGCTTGTCTGAACACAGGGAAAATATATGAAGGTCATGTGACCTGTGACGACTCCTCCAACACAACGACACTGTTACAGCTGTGATGAACCATGCAACCTGTGGGGGGCGCCAACAGGACTCAACTAAATCATTACATCATAAGTCCTGACATGGTCTGGGTCCTGTGGCGCCCCCATCAGGACACACTGACCTCCGCTCTCTGCAGGTCTGACGGCGGCAGCGATGGCGGAGGCTCTGAAGCTGCAGAAGATGAGGATGATGATGGGTTTCCATGGAAACAGCAATCAGCAGCGATATCACAACGGAGCCGAGTCTGAGAACGACGACACAGGTACAACTGCGATGTGACATTATCAAATGACATCATCAGGCAGGTCTCCTCCTCTCATCGTCTTCTCTCCTGTAGGAGGAAGTGAAGGATCCTGGGAGAAGGAGCAGCGTCTCCTCCCTCCTCCCTCCTCAGTTGTGGCGCCTCCTGCTGGTTCAGCGTCTCTCCATCTCAGCACTCTGCAGCAACACAGCTCCCTATTGGCCAACCGTGAGTCACAGCTCTGATTGGATACCCGATCACTGCTAGCTTAGCATCATAGCACATCAGTGGTTTACTTTCTCCCTGTATTTCTCTGTGGGTCGGGCTCCTCAGGTCTGTCCAACATTCCTTTTATGGTCATGCCACACCCCCTTCTCCCTGTGGGCCTGCCCCCTGCCAGCGTCGCCATGGCAATGAACCAGATGAGTCAGCTAAGCGGTTTGGCAAACATGGCTGCCGTGTCTCAGGTCCAGACTGAAGAGGGCAAGGTGATAGCTAACACTGCTAATGCTAACATTGACAATGATAACAGACCTAATGCTAGCATGTTGTATGCTAATTAAGTTGATAGTAAAAGTGGTACTGCTAGTTTTAAGTTCTAATGCTAACAGCGCGAATGCTAACTCCTCCATTATGTTCAGGAGTCTCCTCGAGGAAG
>NW_019520315.1:9771-10871 GCF_002814215.2 Seriola lalandi dorsalis
GATGAGGATGATAATGATGAAGATGACAGGTCCTCTGTGGTTCTCAGGGTCTCCTGAAGGTGGCGGTGGAGAGCGCTCGCTCTCAGGACAAACACAACCAGCTGGAGAGGAAAGAGTTAAAACTGGAGCTGGAGCGAGAAAGAGACGCTCGCCAGGTGCTCCAGAAACAGCTGAGCTCCGAGCTGCAGAGCAGAGGTGAGACAGGTCAACAGAGGTGAGACAGGTGACCAGAGGGGAGACAGGTGACCAGAGGGGAGACAGGTGACCAGAGGGGAGACAGGTGACCAGAGGGGAGACAGGTGAGACCACAGGTGAGACAGGTGACCAGGGGTGATACAGGTGACCAGAGGTGAGACAGGTCAGACCAGAGGTGAGACAGGTGACCAGAGGTGAGACAGGTCAGACCAGAGGTGAGACAGGTGACCAGAGGTGAGACAGGTGACCAGAGGGGAGACAGGTGACCAGAGGGGAGACAGGTGACCAGAGGGGAGACAGGTGACCAGAGGTGAGACAGGTCAACAGACCAGAGGTAATTTTTTTCTACATAAAACTGTAAATATAGAAATCTCAGTTTTGTGTGTCTCCTTGTCTTCTTGTCTCCTCGACTCCTTGTCTCCTCGTGACCTCGACTCCTTGTCTCCTCGTGACCTCGTCTCCTTGTCTCCTGGTCCTCAGTGTCGATCCAGAGGAGGCTGAAGAAGGAGAAGAAGGCAAAGAGGAAGCTGCAGGAGGCGTTGGACTTTGAGTCGAGGAGGAGGGAGCAGGTGGAGCGAGCGCTCACAGGTGAGCAGATTCACCTGTGTCCACGCCTCTTCTCATCATCCATGATCAGCTGATTATTTCTGATTCATTAATCGAGACAACATCAGGACAGATGTTCACTTCTAACCCCAAATATTATAGGTCGTCACAGTGACGAGTAATTAATCAGAGAAAAACTATAATCAATCAATAATGATCAATAATCAAAATGAATGTGTTCTTTTGTTTTTCAGACGCTGTGAATCCAGAGAGAGAGAACACACACAAGGTGAGAGAGAGAGAGACAGAGACACAGAGAGAGAGAGACAGAGAGAGAGAGACAGAGACACAGAGAGAGA
>NW_019520315.1:12007-16512 GCF_002814215.2 Seriola lalandi dorsalis
GGGATGAAGAGGAGGAAGGATGAACTGATGGAGGGATGAAGAGGAGGAAGGATGAACTGATGGAGGGATGAAGAGGAGGAAGGATGAACTGATGGAGGGATGAAGGGGAGGAAGGATGAACTGATGGAGGGATGAACTGACGGAGGGATGAAGGGGAGGAAGGATGAACTGATGGAGGGATGAACTGATAGAGGGATGAAGGGGAGGAAGGATGAACTGATGGAGGGATGAAGAGGAGGAAGGATGAACTGATGGAGGGATGAACTGATGGAGGGATGAAGAGGAGGAGGGATGAAGAGGAGGAAGGATGAACTGATGGAGGGATGAAGGGGAGGAAGAGAACTGAACTTTCTGAAAAAGAAAAACAAGAGGAAGTAAAGACTCAAAATCCCATCAGCCACCTCTCCGTCTGCTTCCTGTTTTTATTGAAGATTTCTTACTGTTGTTATTATTATTATTGTTATTATTGTTATTATTATTATTAAAGCAAAGTATTGTGTCAGCCTGAAGGGGGAGAGGCTGAAACTACCTGTCACATGACCACCTGTGATGTCATCAGGTGGAACACTTTGGAGCTGTAGAGTCCTCAGTCCGGCCTCTGGACCTGAACTGGTTTAAACCTGAGAACAGGTGCTGAGTGTTCCCACCTGTAGGGGGCGGAGTCACACCTGATTTAATGTTTCTTCACTAATGTAAAACTGTGATCTGTTCCAGTACTACTGCAATACTACAATACTGTAGTAGTACTGTAGTGGAGCTACAGTGACTGTTAATTGGAGCTGACAGGTCTTAACGAACGCTGATGTTTAACGACGTCGTAAACGCTGCAGCTGTTGTAAGATCTCAGAGGTGATGTCATCATGTACTGTGGTGCAGTGTGACATCACAGGTCTGATCTGGTTCTAATCTTTAACGAGTTTCAAGTTTAAATTCTACATGATGTCACACTTAACGAGGAAGGTAACGACTGTTGCTTAACGAGTGTCACAGCTAATTGGCTGATGGTGTTCCACTGTACAGTTTCATTATCATTAACATTATTATTCCTTTTTGTTTGATGATGTAAAAACTGATCAAATCAATAATTAACCCATTTGATTCTGAGGCGTCGTTAATTCGTTTCCACTGCAGGAACCTCAGTCTGTAATCTGGTTCTACACAGAACTGGAACTTTAAGAACCTTTAACGTCTCTGAGGTTCTTCTGTTTGAGGTGGAGATGATATTATTGATTATTGAGGTTTGTGGTTCTATGTACGACACAAAGAAACCTCAGAACATGTGGAAGCCAATACTGACGGAACCTGGTGATTCTCTGTCAGAGAACCGACGGTTCTGCAGCTTTAAGGTTTAAACATTAACAGTTCCACTCTGACTTCATGTTCCCAGTGCTGGTGATCTGTACTGGTCGTACTGGTTGTACTGGTCTGACCAGTGTTACAGTGGATCCTCTACCAGTCCAACTGGGACAATCAAGACATGTACTGGTGTAAATGGTAACAGTGTGTATCTGTACTGGTCAGGATGTAGACCAGTGAAGTGTACTGGTTTAGTCCTGGTCCAGGTCTGACGGAATTTAACTTGAGTTTTTTTTTTTACAGCGTAAAAGAAGAAGCGAAGAAACACTGTAAAAAATAAAATACAACAAACTTCAGTTTCTGTCTGCTCTATGTTCACACACACACAGCTGAGAGAGAGAGTGTGTGTGCGTGTGTGTGTGTGTGTGTCAGAAACAGCCCAGTGTGATCTGATTGGTCAGCTCTGTCAGTGAAGTCGACCAATCAGAGGGTTTGATGATAGATACTGAGATACCGGATTATAATGATCTGACCTTTGACCTCGCACAGAAACTCCATCTGTACTGGTCCTCCTGTACTGGTCCTGTACTGGTCCATCTGTACTGGTCCTCCTGTACTGGTCCTGTACTGGTCCATCTGTACTGGTCCTGTACTGGTCCATCTGTACTGGTCCTGTACTGGTCCTGTACTGGTCCTGTACTGGTCCAGTGTTCAGCTCTGAGTTGAGAAGAACAAGTTTTAACTAAATGAGCAACAAATGTTTTCCAGTCAAACCTGAGGGAGTGTGTTTCCTGTGACCAGCAGGTGGAGCTGATTCTCAGTCGATGAAATGTGTTGAGTTCATATGTGAACTGAAGTCAAACACTGGAGATTATCAACCAGGTGAACAGGTGAACAGGTGCACAGGTGCACAGACAGCAGCTGTCTTCATGATGACCAGCAGACACTCGGGACCAAACAGGAAGTCTTACAGTGCGCTCTCAGCTTGTGGTGTCACTCACTGAGAACCTCAGAGCTGTAAAAACAAAGACACTTCTCACCCTCAACAGCCGCCAAGTTGTCACAGCTCGTAAAGATGGCGGCAGAGGAAGGAGGAGACGTTGTCGTCACTGATGGCGGCTTCGTGTCCAGGTCACATGACACAGAAAAATAAACGTCCATTTTAAGTCAAGTGAACTCAGCAGCCGAGAGGCGGGAAACAATCAGGTCACATGATGTGATGTAACTTCCTGTGAGTTTAAGACTATACTACACTACTGAGTAGACAGTACTACATGTGATGTACTGAGTACACACAGTACTACATGTGAGCGTACAGACACATTCATCATCAGCTTCTTTGAATCATGGGAAACTGAGTGTTAAACGTTAGCGCTGTGACCTCACAGCAAGAAGTTTCCGGGTTCGAGTCCCGGTCTTTCTGTGTGGAGTTTGCATGTTCTCCCCGTGCCTGTGTGGGTTCTCTCCCGGTTCTCCGGTTTCCTCCCACAGTCCAAAGACATGCAATTGGATGCTCTAGATTGACCATAGGTGTGGCTGTGAGTGTGAATGGTTGTCTGTCTCTATGTGTTTGCCCTGCGATGGACTGGCGACCTGTCCAGGGCGTCCCCCGCCTCTCGCCCCAAAAGATGCTGGGATAGGCTCCACCCCCCTGCAACCCTACTAGAGGATAAGCGGAAGAAAATGGATGGATGGAACGATGTTTTATTGACGAGCAGCTGATGATCTTTGTTGTCAAATTTAAATGTTGAGAACAAACACTGAATAAATCAGGTTGTAAATATTCAACTTCAGATTAAAGACAAAAACTAAAATTTCCTCTTTGATCTTCGTCAGGCTGAAAAATCTACTTCCTGTAAAAGCTCCCGGTGGGAGGAGCTCTGAGGCCTCGTTAGCCGCTCGTTAACATCTCGTTAGCATCTTCAGAAACATCCAGATCCATATTCATCAGTCCAGCTGTCCGTCAAAACAAACACACAGACACAGGATAATTAACAAACACTCGTTAGTGTTGTGAATGGTAATTATCAGACTAATCAGTCCAGTCGTCCGTCAGTGTTAAACACGTTTCATCAACAACAAACTCTCAGTTTGATCTCTTAACGAGCTGCTGCGTCTTAACAACTTTAATGAGTCCAGTAAAGACAGCGGACCCTTAACGAGGTCAACAAACACTAACGAGTAAACACACAGTTTCCAGTGTAATTAGAGCGGTCACGCCTCTTAAAGAACGAGTCGACGATCTGACCTGAAAACAAGAACCAGGTCTGAACCTGATCCAGAACTTTGATCCAGATCAAGAAACTTCCTCTTCAGGTTTGTTCTGGTGATCACGATTCAGAACCTCACAGACCAGTAGAACCTAATAAACCAGTGGAACCTCAGAGACCAGTGAGACCTCATAGACCAGTGAGACCAGTAGAACCTAATAAACCAGTGGAACCTCATAGACCAGTGAGACCAGTGGAACCTCTGATGATGAACCCTGTGAAATATGTTCTGGGTGAAAGGTGAGAAAGAGTCAAACTGAGATCAGAGTTTTATTGATGAGTTTAATGACGATTCATGTTTCCAATCAAACTAATAATATCAGATATTGATTTTAGTGACAGACATATCAACTTACTGAACTTTAAAATAGAAACTAAACTACAGAAGCTACAGCTGATCATCGTCTGTGACCTTTGACTTCAGACATTTTCAACTATAAATGTATTCACAGAGCAGGTTTGTTATTAACAGATAATCACTGATCAATATAGATGCTGTGACTCCGGCCGGACAGCAGGAGGAGAAGAGGAAGCAAAGGAAGGAAGGAACACTTCAGTATTTGGGCCTCTTCACGTCAACCCTGAAAAAAAAAACACAGTTTATTGACCGTATACTGTTTATTGTCTGCTTACTGACTGTTTATTGTCTGTTTACTGACTGTTTATTGTCTGTTTACTGTGTTTACTGTTTATTGTCTGCTTACTGACTGCTCTGTGTCATGATTATGTATCTGGACATGTAAATAGAAGCACTTCCTGCTCTCTTGGGATTGGCTGAGCAGGTGATGATGTAGCACTCACCCGTCAGCCTCCATCTTCTTCCTCTTCTCAATGATCTGACACAGAAACAACAGTTAGTGATGTCATCATCAGCACATTTAAAGTGACAGTGTAATGACATCATCAGTCATCAGTGTGCAGTCTAGTCTGGTCTAGTCT
>NW_019520315.1:17527-18197 GCF_002814215.2 Seriola lalandi dorsalis
TGTGTGTGTGTGTGTGTGTGTGTGTGTGTCTTACGTGGCAGGGTAACACTCAGCGTATGAGTTTGATCCTCCAAAGAAATCTCCCAGCTGTTCTTTCCCGTCTCTCCTCTGAGAACCAGTGACCGTGGTTAAAGAACAATACTGCAGTACTACCACTACTACACACAGTACCACTACTACTACATACAGTACTTCATATATAGTACACTCAGTACTACCCCCCCATCCAATAGTAAAGAAGGATATGGCTCCTGGTTCTGCCATTGGCTGCCTGCTGCTCCTGCAAACTTCTCATTGATCATCTTGATCTGCTCTCTGACTGATCCAGGACCTGCACACAGAGTACTGATCAGCTTATTGATCAGGAGGAGGGACTGTCTCACACACACTCACAGGAAGTGGACACAAATTTCAATCAATCAATCAATCAATCAATCAATGGGTCTGTTGGCAGGAGATCAATCAGCTTTCATCACATGAAGAGACTCACCTGTGTCCACCTCCATCACCTGAAGACACAGAGACACACAGTTAGTGAGCAGCAGATCCACCCCTCTGTCTCCACCCGTGTGTCTGTGTCCACCCATCTGTCTGTCTCCACCCGTCTGTCTTTACCCGTGTGTCTGTGTCCACCCGTCTGTCTCTACCCCTCCGTCTGTCTCCACCCCTC
>NW_019520316.1:0-965 GCF_002814215.2 Seriola lalandi dorsalis
TGTTACTTGATGCGTGACTGGCATTTGGAAATCAATCAATACACCTTAACTGTCGATATGTAAACTTTGACCTCTAGTTTCTATCAGCTCTCGTCATGACAGACTCTTCAGTGATGATCGGATCTTCAACTGTTTCAAATGTAGATAAATATCAACGTGATCATGTGACTGTAGATATTTCATTTCATCTGGAGAAGAAACTAAATGTACTAAAATCCTCCTGTCCTAACCAGAAAGTGTTTCCTCTGCTGAAGGAGGTAAGATAGGAAGCTTCAGTGTTTCCTCTGCTGAAGGAGGTAAGATAGGAAGGAGGTAAGATAGGAAGCTTCAGTGTTTCCTCTGCTGAAGGAGGTAAGATAGGAAGGAGGTAAGATAGGAAGGAGGTAAGATAGGAAGGAGGTAAGATAGGAAGGAGGTAAAATAGGAAGCTTCAGCTCTGATCATGGCTGCCGATCAGAGACTGGCTCTGCAGCCGCAGCCCTCGTGTCAGTTTCCCCTCTGGTGTTTTATTTTAGTCGCTGTAGTCGTTTCTTTTTGAAGGACGCATCGACCAGAAAGGTTCCTCTCACAGGACCGAGTGTGATCACAAGGCGGCCATGTTTTTTTTTCATGCAAATATCTCTGTGGTCTGAGCTCAGTGGGTGAAGTCACAGTTTTATTTTCAGCTCGCACGCCCTAGCAACCTCCTCTCTCTCTCTCTCTCTCTCACTGTCCCACGTGTCACTTCCTGTCGCAGAACTTCGCTGACTTCCTGTTTCGCTGGTACATGGAGAAGGGGAAGAGGGGGAAGCTGCTGTCCCAGCCGGCCGCTCAGCACCAGCAGCTGGCCAGCTTCCTGCAGGCGCACCAGCACCTGAGCTGGCTGCACCACATCCACGTCCACGACTACCACAGTGTACGACACACACACACACACACACACACACACACACACACACACACACACAGCTTGTTTCCTTCCTTCC
>NW_019520316.1:1461-3513 GCF_002814215.2 Seriola lalandi dorsalis
ACACACACACACACGCACACATATACACACACACACACGCACACATATACACACACACACACAAACACACGCACACATATACACACACATATACACATATACACACACACACACATATACACATACACACACATATACACACTTTCTACAGCTTCCTTCCTCCTTTCAGGTCACTTGTACAAGATAACCACACACACACTCTGTTTAACACACACACACACACACACACACTGAACTTCCCTTTTTTTAACTTGTGGTTTCAGTCGTTCGTCTGAACGTCGAGTCTCTTCTGTTTCAAACTCAGTCTGACTTTGTTTTTGAGTTTTTATTTTCTTTGCTTCACTGGATGATTAAAGTCAGTTTCACATTGACACCGACTCTGTAGATAAAACACGTGACCCGCCGTCACGCCACGAAAAGACTCGTCTCAAACATCAGGAATACAAGGAGAGCAGCGATCACACACACCCAGAGGAACATTAGTCACATGTAAATATGTGTAAACACTGAGCAGCTGCTGCTGATTCTGTTTCCTGTCGCTGCAAATTCAAGCTTTTTGTTTGATTGTTCTTTGTCACACAACAAGCAGTTCAGTAACTTTGGCTTGTGATGAGTTTATTTATGTATTTTGACCAGAAATGATCTGAATTTAATTCTCAGTTTGACAAAAATCTGAATTTATATATTTATCGATTATTCAGCACAATTTCTCATTGACTTTGGGGGAGGGGTCAAAAACAGCAGTTCAGATGATGCTCTGTCCATTTCAGACTGAATTTAAGTGTGTGTGTGTGTGTGTGTGTGTGTGTGTAGGCCCACAGGACGCTCTACAGCCAGGCCAACATGGAGACGCGCTACTTTGTGAAGAAGAAGACGCTGCTGGCTCTCAGCAAGCTCACGGCGCTGGCGTCCGACCTGCCGGAGGACGAACTCAACAAACAAGTCGACGGTAAAAAAAAAACAGGACCTGCTCATAACCGAGCCGGACTGTCAGTTCTCCAGGTGTGAAGGAGATCGACTGTGTGAGGTGGAGTCTGTTGTTTTTAATGAAGAAGCAGCAGCAATAAACAAATTCCACTGTAATTAGAGTTTATCGGCTCAAATCTCAGGAAGCAAAGTTAAACTTGTCCTGTAAGAAAACGCCTCCGGCTCGTCAGGGTTAGGGTCTGACATGTCGCTGCAGAACCGGTTTGATCCGGATGTAAACTGAAACATGAACGTCTCGTCTCTGTTAATGATCTGTCCAATCAGACATGGTGGAGCAGGAGCGCTTCCTGCTGCATCAGGAGACTCTGCCGCGTCAGCTGCTGGAGGAGAAGCAGCAGAACCCCGACACCATGCCTCTGCTCAGCGCTCACAACCTCATACAGGTGAACACACACACACACACACACACACACACAGCTTGCTTGTTTCTTTCCTCAAGGACGAACTGATTAGATTTTGGTCAAAGGTCAAAGGTCACGCATAAGATGTTTCCTCCTCATCTACTGTATCGCTTGGAAACACAGTGTTAATGATCAAACTCTGTCTCTGCTACTTTTACTTTTAATCCTTTAACCGAGAGAAGAAACTAGATGTTTTTCCAGTGAGTGTAAAAACAGCCGCCGCTCTCTTCAGTGTTTCCCGCTCTGTTCTCCGCAGCTCTACATCTGTGACGACAACAGAGGCGCCAACGAGTACGACTACAAGAAGGCTCTGGATCTACTGGAGTACATCGACGAGGTCACTTCCTGTTTGTGTTGAGCTCTGCTGTGACGTTGGACTCTCCAGGCGGTTAAAAGTCGACTTTATGTGGCTCTTCTGTGTTTGTGTTGCAGGAAGACGCCGTGGACATCGACTCGCTGAAGTGCGAGATCTTCGGCAAAGCGCTCAGGAGAGACGAGTAAGGTTTCGTTTATCCTTTAACTGGAAGACTGAAGTGTTTGTTGTTGTTGTTGTTGTTTGACTCGGATGCTCGGTTCCTCTCAGCTGGTCCTCGGCTGACGGGAACGACGACCCTCTGGAAGCCGCCAAGGACAGCATCTTCGTCAAGATCCTCCTCAAACTCAC
>NW_019520316.1:4409-5340 GCF_002814215.2 Seriola lalandi dorsalis
AAAAAGGATGAAAGTGTGGGAATTAAACTGTTATTCATGTTTATCTGCAGAGGAGAAGAAATCAGAGGGAAGTGAAATGAGACGGATCTTCCATCCGACACGTTTCTGTTTCTGTTTTCACAGAAGAAACTAGTCACATAATCTGGTTTTAAATGAAGCTGTTAAAAACGAGGTATGTGCATGTCCAGAAAAACTCTCAATCCGAATCCAGGATCAAATCCAAACCTTCTCTTGAATCTGTAACGTAGATTAAAAACAGTAATAAACAGGTTGTCGTCATGTTTTCTATGTGGAGAGAGAACAGACGGTTTCCATGTTTTAATGTCTGACAACGAGATTTAAAAGATTTAAAATAAACATTTAATGATCTCTACAAAGTGATTTAATTTAATTACAAATAGAAACTAGAATCACCTCCTCATGGTTGTATCTCTCCGTTTAGATTTAACTTTACAACCAACAAATAAAGAAACAATTACTGACAAAATTTAATCCTATATTACAAGATTTTGCTCTTTAATTTTATGTGTCATATTAAACTGAACGTGTTTGGATGTTGGATAAAACAAGACGTTTGAAGATTAAATGATAATAAATCAATAATGAAATAATTCTCAGACTAATAGATAAATAAATATATTTATTAGGCCTCCGGTGTTGGAAACACTCTGCCCCATGTTTTCTGTGTTAAACTGTCAAGCTAAAATTAAAAATGAAGACTTGGACACATGGTGCCTCTGTGAGACCTGGACCACATCAGACCTAGAAAGAGACAGAAACCTGATCCTGGAGGATCCCGACTCCAGCCGGACTTCCTCCTGTTGGTGACGAGGGGCAGATGTTGCTCTGAAATAGATTTGGGCTCTCGGCCGACCGCCGCCGCGACAGGGATCCTCCTCCGTGATGATCCACTTTCTCAGCTGCAGACGCT
>NW_019520316.1:5699-18028 GCF_002814215.2 Seriola lalandi dorsalis
AAGTTAATTTATTGGCAGAACATAAACCACAAAAATCTTCTGGCACAAACACACAGTAAAGTCCAGGCAGGAAATCTTTAAAGTGTTAGTATGGACATTAACCTTTATAATAACAAGCTACATTTTTAATTACAGATAATTAGTAATTTTACATACATTTGTATCTCTGTCTGTTCTTTGTTAAATAAACCTGCCGTCACCGTCTCCCATGTGTTTCCTGCATTTGGGTCCAACTTACCTCGCAACCCTTGACATCACAAGCTAAAGCTAAATGTACAATTTAAAGTAAAGTGTAAAGTTTTACGTGTGTGTGTTTTTCTGTCTTTTGATTGATGTTTTCCCCCGATTATCTCAGTAGTTTATAATCTAATAAAGGTATAAATGTAGTATATAATATAAAAGAGCAGCTTCTAACAGAGAACTGGAGGTTTATTTTGAAGGTCAAGAGCCTGAAACATTTAAACTGTCGAGGCAGGTGAGAAAAATAACTTTATAAATGAATATCAGATCAGGATAATGTGCAGTATGTTGTGTCTGTGAGTGTGAAGTCACTTGGAGCTGCATCATCGCCTCCTCTGGGTTCATGACGACGGTCCTGGTCTCTCTGAATCCTGACCCTGCAGAGAAACAGCTGGATAAACACAGCCGGCTCAGTGTCGGACTGTCAGAGGAATTCAGACTCAGCTGTCGGGCGTGTCGGAGGTCATGACCCTCTTGTTTTAGACACCGGAGTGTGAACTCAGCTGCTGTTGTTCCAGCTTCCAGTCCAGAAACAATCTGTTTGACAACGATCCTCCTGAAACCAAGAAGAACCTCTTACTTTTCTGGCACAAGATAGAAACAATATTCTTTCTTTCTTTACCAAGTAAATTTGATCATCAAATCGACTTGATTCTCTGGTCTCTGATTGGCTACTTTAATTAAAAGCCTGTATGCTTGGTCTGAAACTACTAAATACACAGAATGACACAAAACTGTATTTACACTTCATCTTAATTCAGCTTCAAAACATCTTTCAGACTTTTAACTGTTACAAATGGAAACTTTTACAACATTTAAACAATTCACTAATCAGTCACTTTCAAGCAGTAACAAAAACAGGTAACAAGTAGCTGTTGGACAGTAAATCTAACAACTACACAGAGATGCAAAGCTACAAAATTAACAAACAGCTGTAAAGCTACAACAAAGAGACTCAAAACAACCAATAATGGGATTAAAATGACAATAAAGACACAACAAGGAGCAAAACAACCAGAGACAAACTTAAAGCCACAAAACCACAAAACAACCACAAAGATATTCACATTACAACAAGACACAAAATGTCCATAAAGGCTCATAACAACGACCAAGAGAAACGACACAGAAATACTAATAAAGAGACACAACATCACCATAAAGAGGGTTTGAGTGAGTGTGTGTCATTCATCATGTAGCTCAGGGTCAAACTGAAACTTTAATCTTACATTCCTTGTAAAAACAAATATTTAATTCTCTACATAACTTTGTATGTTTGTGAATAGTTCGAGTTTTATTCTTTATCTTATTGGTTGTCTTTATAGTGCGATGTTATGAGTCTTATTCATAAGACTTATCTATTTCATCCGTGACGTGCGTGTGCGTGTGCGTGTGCGTGTGTGTGTGTGTGTGTGTGTGTGTGTGTGTGTGTGTGTGTGTGTGCGGTAGTAGTACTCCTCCACGCCGGTCGGTGAGTCGGTGTGGTCTCGCTCCATACACGGGCTCGAGCGCTCCGCGGCAGCCTCGCGGGGGCTTCCTCTCCATATATGGCCCGCACGGCGCGCGAAGCCTCTGCGTGCGCCTCCCGCGCGACCTAATATGGACGAAGGGCCGGTTGAATTCCTGTCGAATAGTCGCACATTCCCACCGGCCGCGTGTCTGGAGACGATGGTATGGGGGAGAAGGTGTATATAAGGACCCCGGTGGTCGCTGCCGGTCACCCCTCCTCTCTCAGCTGGAACCAGCAGCGGTTAAAGTTTCCTCACTGACACCCGGAGACAAGCACAGGTAAGCGGCTTGGAGGAGCGGAGGAGCTGGAGTGGATGGAGTCTGGTCGGTTGTTAGTTTAACTAAAAGCGAAACAGACGGAGAATGATCCGGTCTGCTTTTATTCAGCCGTTACAAAAAGCAGCTTTTGTTTTGACAGGTAGTTGGAAACTTCCCATCGGGCGCTGCGTTCGAGTGCTGTCGGAATTTCAGCAATTACGAGAGAACAGCGATACACACTGTGCAAATTTGAATTTAACTTACATTTAATTAAAGACCGAAACCATAATCTTTAGAGTGCAGAGATCGTGTGAGCTAGGTCGTTAATTAGGACAACAAATGACTATTCTTTCAATTGTACGATGTTTTGATATCGCACATATTCAAAATAGCCAAAATTTGCTTTAACCACTGCATTGTTTTCAAGTAGCAAGGCATGATTATATCTAGGAACTGGCCTGACTTTTAAACCTTTCATTAATCAAAATATGTATCATGAAACAAAAATAAAACGAATAGAAATTTTTTAAAATGAGAAAACAAAACAGGATAGAGAGAAAATTTTAATTCTAATTGTGTAGATGCTGTAGCCTATTTATTTTTACTTCTTTTACACAAAATATTTACAGGAAATAGTCTTTTAGAAAATTGACCTTCGTGAATAAACAAACTATTCACAAATAAAATCATACATTTTAGTTATGAATACATAACATTTGACTTTGCTCAATGAAAAACAAAATCTATGCATGCAACCTTAAACTTCCAGTAGAAAATAGTAATTTAACATGAGTTAAAGGGGCTTATATTTCAGAAGTCGGATTTTATGAGGTGTTCTTGAAGGCATCATTAAACTCCATGTAGGTTAATGGTGTTTCTGTTTATTTCTTGATGAATACAAGCTGAGTAAACTGTGTAATTAGCCTATTATCAGCTGTTTATCACCTGATCCAGACGCTGCAGGCCACAGAGGGGATATAAATTATGGTCATTGGCCTGTGATTATTTATACAGTATAAACAGAACAGAGTGTGTGTATTTAATGACCAGCTGTTTAACATCATGAAGAAAAAGTAGAAGATGAGATCATGTGTTCACTGCTTGTGTAGTTTTAAGTAACACAGTTTAGCCAAAAAAAAAACTCAAAACAGAACAAAAGCAAAAATATTTTGATGGCTGTAAAACAATGTTTATTTATATTTCATAATACAACAGTAATGAATGGTCTGTACACTTAAACATGACATATTCAGAGCTTAGACCTTGAAAGAAATTCTGTTTTAAAGCTGAAATGATTTAATTAATGGACTGGTTGAGTGAAAGAAAAGTCATTTGCAAATATTTTTTATTTTTGATCAATAGTTGGAGACATTTTTAAAGAATGAATATCAAACCCACTCTGGTTTCAGCTTCCCAAATGTGATAATCTGCAGTTTTGTTTGTTGTAACCCCGGTGTAGTTAGTTAGTTAGTAAAGTAAACCACAGTGACAGGACGTTTCTTTAGATGTTAAGACTCCCTAACAGACATAAGTTCAGACGTGTGCCTTCTCCCAGTGTGTTAGCTGCTGTTGAGTCCATCTGCTGTTCAGTAAACTCACCACCTCTCATTTCCCGCCTCCAGAATCTGCAGACATGTGTGACGACGATGAGACCACCGCCCTCGTGTGCGATAACGGCTCCGGCCTGGTGAAGGCTGGCTTCGCCGGAGACGACGCCCCCAGGGCCGTGTTCCCCTCCATCGTCGGCCGCCCCCGTCACCAGGTACAGAAGAGCTACATCACCTTTGACCTCCTCAGTTTTTGGTTGTTTATTAGTAAAGAAAAGCTGCAGTTGCTGTAATTAACCAGCTTTGAGGAGAGTTTCCTGTAAAAAAAACGAGCCCATAGGTCGTTTGTGCAGCATCTTATTATAACCAGGTAGGTCTTGTTGCTAGGCGAAATCTAGTGGGTGTAGTAATTATGACAGGAGCGTTATTATAGTAACCACTGCGACTATCGGTATGCCGCTCTCGGTACAGTTTGTTATGGTAACCATGACAACCGAGGTCCAGTGTACGCATGCCTCCGTAGAAGCGCTATAGGTCATATCAGAGGGTTGAAAAAACGACCTATATGGTTGTTTTTGTTGGAAGTGACATTCACATGCCCAAGAAAAAACAACCTCATGATTTCGGTGCCCTTATGTCCCTCTCTCTATCGGCCCCATCAGGCCAAAACTTGTGTAAGTTAAGAGAAAATACACGTTGATCAGTCCTCACCCACTCCCCCCCTCCCCTCAGGGTGTGATGGTCGGTATGGGTCAGAAGGACTCCTACGTGGGTGACGAGGCCCAGAGCAAGAGGGGCATCCTGACCCTGAAGTACCCCATCGAGCACGGCATCATCACCAACTGGGACGACATGGAGAAGATCTGGCACCACACCTTCTACAACGAGCTGCGCGTGGCCCCCGAGGAGCACCCCACCCTGCTGACGGAGGCCCCGCTCAACCCCAAAGCCAACAGGGAGAAGATGACCCAGATCATGTTCGAGACCTTCAACGTCCCCGCCATGTACGTGGCCATCCAGGCCGTGCTGTCCCTGTACGCCTCCGGTCGTACCACCGGTGAGTGCAACACACAAGCCGAGTGTTCAAGAGTTCACAGGAGGTTTATCTCAACATCAACAACAACACTTGCTCTGTAAATCAAGTGTAAAGGAGAAGTTGTGAAAAACCTCCTCCTGCCTCTTACACTTGCCACAGGTTGAATGTTTGTGTTCCTGCTCTCAGGTATCGTCCTGGACTCCGGTGACGGTGTGACCCACAACGTGCCCATCTATGAAGGCTACGCCCTGCCCCACGCCATCATGCGTCTGGACCTGGCTGGTCGTGACCTGACCGACTACCTCATGAAGATCCTGACTGAGCGCGGCTACTCCTTCGTCACAACCGGTAAAGACTTCACATCAGGACAAACACAGCTGTCCACTTTATTTTAAGGCCTATGAGTCAAAGCAGGGTCACGGTTTTAAGCCATGAGTTCAGGTTTAGGACAATATCCCTTTTTTATCTGTTACATTTAAAAGTATTGAGATCCTGGTTTGATATGTTCTGCAGAAAGCCTGATCTCTGCTCTCTGTTTCCAGCTGAGCGTGAGATTGTGCGTGACATAAAGGAGAAGCTTTGCTACGTGGCTCTGGACTTTGAGAATGAGATGGCCACCGCCGCCTCCTCCTCCTCCCTGGAGAAGAGCTACGAGCTGCCCGACGGTCAGGTCATCACCATCGGCAACGAGCGTTTCCGCTGCCCCGAGACCCTGTTCCAGCCCTCCTTCATCGGTGCGTACTCACAACACTTTCTCTTTTACTTTTGTGGAGAGAAGAACTGAAACAACCCGGAAGCTCACAGCTGAATATTCAAAGGGTCAAACTGAATTTGCGAAGTCTGTTTTTTTCTTTTGTTCGAGGTTTCATCCTCAAATATGAAAATCAAGTAAGGACACTGTATGAAGACAGTGTTGCAGCTCTCTACTCTGGAGTAATGTGGGATTTTGCGACGTGTATCCAACATTGATATAAATATTAAGTGACAAGACTTGATTTTTCTCCCAGAATCACAACACAAAAGCACAATTACAAATTCATATTGTAAAGTTTTAGAATCAGAGTCAGTTATCTCTCTCTCTGTGTTTGGGACGTCCTGGTCAGGGTTTGTTTTCTGCTCCTGATCCTGATCAGTCTTCCATGTTACACCTGCACAGTAAACTGAGGCCACAGCAACATTTCATCAGAACAGAAGGGAAGAAAATAAAGGTGTTAAACTGGAGACGTTCTGTATTTTTGTATTAAATACGTCTCCTTGAACCGCTCCTCCTGTGCACCTGAACAGGTATGGAGTCCGCTGGTATCCATGAGACCGCCTACAACAGCATCATGAAGTGCGACATCGACATCCGCAAGGACCTGTACGCCAACAACGTGCTGTCCGGCGGCACCACCATGTACCCGGGTATCGCTGACCGCATGCAGAAGGAGATCACAGCTCTGGCGCCCAGCACCATGAAGATCAAGGTACGATACGGGGACAGTAGTTTGTGATGATTATGGAGAGTTTAGGAAGTTTCACACACACACACACACTATACGGCCAAAAGTATGTGGACACCTGAGCATTACATCGATATGTGATAACTGAACATCTAACTCCAAAACCATGGGCGTTAACGTGCTGCTCTAACAGCCTTAATTTTGACCAAATACAGTTCAAGAAAAGTTGATGAACAGAAGCACAAAAGCTATTGTTTATGTGATCTGATGTGCTTAACTAAATCTTCCTCCCTCCCCCTCTGCAGATCATCGCCCCCCCTGAGCGTAAATACTCGGTCTGGATCGGCGGCTCCATCCTGGCCTCCCTCTCCACCTTCCAGCAGATGTGGATCAGCAAGCAGGAGTACGACGAGGCCGGTCCCAGCATCGTCCACCGCAAGTGCTTCTAAACACGACGCCTCCAAGAAAAACCACCTCAGGTTCAGGATCCAGAGCGAAAGAGATGCCGAACACGCCGCTGCTGTCCTCAGGAAGACTCTGAAACAACGTCCTCTCCTAACACCAGGAGCACACGACGCCGGGACAGATCGGCGTCTCACCTGTACATATGTTATTTATTCCTTCTTTCATGTATGTGATGTTTTGAATGTGAATGATGTCCGATTTGTGTATGTGAAAGCAAAGCGAGTGTTGGCTTCGAGGTACAACACACTCCAACTCGGACCAAGTGTGAGGAAAAAAAGAAGAAGAAAAAAAAAAAGACCAAAAAAGAAACGAGACAACAAAACGAATAAAAGCCATATATTTTCACGTACGACTGCTGTCTGTTATTCCTGATTCTGGACGTTTTTAGATGCATGTTTTTGTTTTTGTTTTACCAACAAAGGTCAATATTGGTCTTTTTTTTATAACATCATCCGCCTCTGAATTTGGCTGGATATTGGGAAATATTTCAATAAATACCTGAGTCACAGTCCTAATGCTGATTTGCAATATTGTTTATTTTGATGCACTATTTTGAAAAATATGATGTTTTTTCTACAGAATCCTTTATTTCATTCAACAAAGAAAACCAAACATTTAATGTTCATATTTGTACAACCATTTTGTTTTTAGTTTTATTTGCAGTGGGATTCTGAAATGGCAGTTTGACATCCTACAGCTTAAGTGTTGCATCATTGATACTATAAAGCAATTAAGTTTATTTTATATTTAATACTAGCTGCAATAAAAGCATATTATAAATATTAGTGCGTAGTATACACTGTAAACAATTAGTACAATTAGAACATTAATACCTTTGAGCTTCACCACAAAAATATCTGTTGGCCATCTGCCTTCAAAAATCAGTGTTTATTGGTCCAATTCCAAAAACATGAGTGAAACCAGACTCATAATAAACTTTATGAGACTCTTAAAGATCCAAGACAAAACAAAGAGATCATGTTCAAGTGTTAGAATAAATCCAGCAGCACCTGTGAGCCAAGATAAACAGTACGTTTAATATCCTCTGCCTGCTGTCGGCTTCCTTTTCATACCGCAGAAACTTATCACATTATTCTTTGGAAAATTAATATCATCCAGGACGTCAGAGGAAATACTATTTCAGATTAATGTGAATGTGAATGCCTGAGAAGATGCAAATATAAAATTAGATAATAGATAAAGTGGAGAAGGATTTAATACAAGACTGGTCAAAATGAAATCAACAGGGGTCTAGATATCTAGACATTAATCCCTAGTGCAAAAACATTAGCTCCTACATTTCCCATAATGCAACTCCACAGCATCTTAATTATCAGACCCTCTTTGTCGAAAAACGCCCATGTCCCTTTTTTGAAGCTAAGTTGAACTACCCATGAGTGAACTTGGTAAAAATAGTGTACTGGCCCTTTAAGAGATGAGAAACAGTTAGAGTTTAATGAGTTAAAGTCTGATGTCTCTGTTCTCAGCAGGTGTTTTCTGTTTTCACCTGTTGTCTTCTCTGCACAGATGGAGGCAGAGCACGCACGCGCAGTCTGGTCTCTGCATCTTCACGGAAAGTCATATTTCATTCTTCATTTCTACATTTCTGCTCTGCTTCCACCAAGCTGGTGTGAAATACATAGAGCTGTGCCGGAAGTACAGGATTTTTTTCTTTCAAAATAAGGTTCACAATGACATACACCTTAATAGCCCATTGAGGAAAAAGTTATATTAAGGTAGAAATGACAGTTTCAGTGACACTTGACCGGAACCCCAACTGTAGGTAGAGTCCTGGTGCCTTCAAACTTATTCCATGTCACAACTACTGAGTCCACTGTCCTCCAGCAAACACCCAAACCTTTAGAAAATACTTCGTACCCTTGACACAATTTCATTGCGGAAGTCTACAGTTAAGTCATTGAACTTAATTACTTGGTTCTTGTGCTGACATGCACTGTGTCCAATCAATTCAGTTTGCCACAGGTGACAAGTTCTAGAAACATTTCAAGGGAAATTAAAGCAGAAAAGATGCTCATGACCACAATTTAGAGTGACACATGAAACAGTCTGAATACATTTGTGAATGGGAGATTTGTCTTTATTTTTTGAATTACTATGCAAAAAAAAAAAAAAAAAAAGGTTTATTTTGAAAGTCTAAGCCGGAAGCTGTGTGTTGTGTTTTAGCTAGCTCCGCTCTCGGGGGTTCGTCAGTTAGAGAAACGGAGCGATGCTTCGTCGTCTGACCGCGGTACCACAGCGACAGACTGGACTTTAAATCAGACTGGACCCGTCTGAAATGAGGTGTGGGTGAGTACAAATATGTCTGACTTTAATACCGAACCAGTCCGGAACCGTTTAGCCTCAATATTTAAACCTCACCGTGTTTACAAACGGGGGTTTAACGGAGCGGGCAGGTGAGGGTAACGGCTGTGAACATGGCTGGAGCCTGATTTCCGACGGTTACTGTCATTTTTAAACCTCAAATTCACACACTTCATGGTATTTTTCACCTTCAGCAGACACAAACAAGCTTTATTATTTGTATCCTGGGTGTGTTCAGAGACTAAAATCTTAACAAGACGATGTTTTTGGTTGGGGAAATTAGAGCCTTCAAAAAAAAAAAAAGAAGAAAAGAGGCATATCTGTATTTCAGTCACAGGATTCAATAAATTAGCAATAATTGATAAGCTGTTTGACAATTTTGATGAGAAATACTGTCCCGGCTCTGTCCTCGGATCAGATGTAGGCCAGCTCAGACAAATAAATAATGAATGTAGTTTATTTTCACTAAAGAAATAACAGGTATTTAAATAAAATAATAAGAAATGTGTGTGTAGGCGGGAAGAGTCCTGACTGAAATAGATCCAGTGTTATTGCTTTTGCAGTATGAGTAATAGTTGTAGTAGTGCGGTCAGTAGTAAGACTATTATGAGCCTCAATCCTCTGCTCTCAGTATAATCTGTTGTGGAGGTAGGTGGGCGGGGCGTACAGGTAAGACCACACCTGACAGAAAGCACGTCAGCAGGTGCTGCAGGTGGATCCCTTCAGAAACTATATGTGGATTTATTTGGTGAAATATTAACAATTACTTTGCATTAAAATAAGGTTTTTTAGAGTTTAAATTGAAATATATTGATTTCCAGCAGCTTTATATGAAACGGAGAGATCTCAACAAAATTTTCAGTTATAGGTGTGACTGTCCAACTCTTGTTTTATAAAGTATTGCAATCTTAATGATTTGTAGAAAATGAGAAATTATAAAAATACTACTATCATTATTGTTTTACTGTATATTTATATAAAATTCATCAATTTTTTTTGTTTAATTGTAATTTTACAGTTTTTTTTTACCATCACTAACTCAAATTTCTGTATGCCGAGTTTAAACCTCTTCACACAGTCAGACTAAACTGTGGATCGCTTTTCTTTCATTTGATGCAAAATGCATTAAATGACCACATATTTCACTGTTCATGAACTGTTTTCTCACTCAAACTAACCCACCACCACTCTGTGTATTGACAGTTAATTTTGCACATTTATATAATGCTGTATAATTGTTACATTTACGTTCAAACAATTAAAACACAACACAAAGTCTAAATAAGACTGGGGTTTGCTACATCCTGCTACATCTACATAAAAATGAAAACCCCTAATTGGGACACCGGGTATCTTAGTTTCATTCCTTGATGACCTCTATGAAAGACTTGAGCCAGGTGAGGAGAGGGGGCAGGTGAGGCTGAATCCAGAACTGCTTGTAATTATGTGTCTCACCATTATCTCCCAGTCACAGCCTGGTTTACAGCCCATGGTGTCACTTTTCCTTCCACCTCACTGTCCATTCCTCAGCCCCACAGAGGAACTCTTCTCCTCATGGAGGTGGACAGTTTTATGATCAGGTGTTTCCTCTTAGACACAATAAATAATGGATATGTGGATATTTAGTGGATTGAAGAGAGGACATGAGGTGTGAGGTTGATGAGAACCTGTGCACTGGTGCATTTCTGTATCTGTAGTTATTCTATACATGTATACTGAATATGTATAGTTTTGTATTGATTTACTAAAATTACTGAAGCATATTTCCTCACAAAAGTTATGAAACTGTTGTTTTTAATCAACCAACTAATGACATTGGTATCACAGATGTCTATCAAACACCAAATAAAAAACCATTATGTGTTTTTAGGTTGATATTTGAAGGTACAGCCACTTGAACTTCTCTTGCTTTGTTTGATAATAACCAGTCTACATTGCTAACCATGGAGTGTGGCGCGGACTTGCTGAGTGCCCGTAGCTCTATTAATGTCCCTCCTCTGTTTTCCCCCAGTGATTACAATCAGACACGAGCAGTAACAAGAACCATGGTGACCAAGAAGATCCGGACGGAGTATATGAAGAAGTTTAAAGATCCCAAATGGGAGACGTTTTCCAAATGCTACGAGGACTCTCTGAAGTACCGGCTGACACGGCGGGTGATGGAGCATTCCCACAAGCCCTGGTTCTGGGAGGGCTGGGACAGCGGCTCTGACTCCAGCGGCTGGTCCACGCCTCGGCTGACCAGGAACAAAGTTGCCCCTCTGTCCCTCCCACCACCACCGCCGCCGCCGCCGCCATCCACGGACGTGAAGCAGAAGTTGTGGGAGCTGAAGATCAGTCCTGAGCCGAAGCCGCCGCCCGAGGAGACTGAGGTTGGAGCTGGAGAGGCTGCAGTTGTAGACACTGCACTGACATCAGGTAAGAAAGAGCTGGAGACAACTTAACTGACCTTTAGTGCTGAAACTGGTCAATCAGGGTGAGAGATAATTAAAGAAAGAAATGCCAAATATTTGCTTGGTCCAGCCTCTCAAATGGGAGCATTTTCTCATTTTCTCTGTTTTTAAATCATTTTAAACTGAATAACTTTGGATTGTGGTCAAATAAAACATTCAACATGTTGACGTTGCTTTGAAGTTCCCAGATTTGTGGTGGATATTTTTAGCTTTAGAGACGTCAGCCTCAGCCTGTCGGTTGGTTGTTCGGCCACATTGGTCTAGAAATATCAACAACTCCTGAATGATTTTACCATGAAATTTTAATTGTTCCAACATTTTGGTTTATGAGAATTTAATAAAATAAAATTCTTTGTACCGGTTCCTATATATCCTCTGTGCTCTGTCCAGCTTTCAGGAGGTTTTTAGAAATAATGTAACAAACCCTCTGGAGGAGTTTTTTTTGTGTGAGTATCACTCTGACAGTATGAGGGCCAGAGGATGGTTTATCTCAGGGGACAGTGATGCTAAAAATATTTGGACTGAAGGTTCAGTGATCAGATGGGACTGTTTCCTCCTGTTCAGACACTGGGCTCAGATATAAAGGACCTATTATGTGTCTTCTAACATTTCTGTGGCTGAAATTCAGACAGGAGACTGTCAGGAGACCAGACTGACACAGCTCTGAATTTCAAGAGCACAAATTTTTGAATCTTTAGTATATCTGATATATGTTTTACTGAAAAACCAACATGTTACCACCAAAGCTAATCAAACCAGGACTCCATGGCACCACCATGACCCAATCATCCTGTTACAGCCATAGGATAGTAATGGCATAAAAAAGTTGTACAGTAAAACAACATAGTATAGTAAGGCATAAAAAGTCATGAAAAACGTCATAGAATAGATAGTAAGGAATAAAAAGTTTTAAAAGATGACATAGTATAGTAAGGCATAAAAAGACAAAAAAATGTCGTAGTATACATATGAAGTCAAAAAATGATGCATAAAATAGTCATTTTATAGTAAGGCATAAAAAAGTCCAAAGAACGACACAGTATAGTAAGGCATGAAA
>NW_019520316.1:18850-19204 GCF_002814215.2 Seriola lalandi dorsalis
AGCACAAATTTTTGAATCTTTAGTATATCTGATATATGTTTTACTGAAAAACCAACATGTTACCACCAAAGCTAATCAAACCAGGACTCCATGGCACCACCATGACCCAATCATCCTGTTACAGCCATAGGATAGTAATGGCATAAAAAAGTTGTACAGTAAAACAACATAGTATAGTAAGGCATAAAAAGTCATAAAAACGTCATAGGATAGTAAGGCATAAAAAGTCATGAAAAACGTCATAGAATAGATAGTAAGGAATAAAAAGTTTTAAAAGATGACATAGTATAGTAAGGCATAAAAAGACAAAAAAATGTTGTAGTATACATATGAAGTCAAAAAATGATGCATAAA
>NW_019520317.1:0-4590 GCF_002814215.2 Seriola lalandi dorsalis
TTTCATTATGTTATAAAAACTCTGTACGTGTAACAGGATTGTTAATCAAACATTTACCAGTATTAGACTCTTTTTTAAGGGACTGATATAATAAATAAATACATAAATATTGCTTGAAATTTCTGCTTGCATTACAATGTAAACCCACTTTGTATGATACTACAGTAAGTGATACAGTAGCAAGTATTTCATTTATGTGTTTGGTGATTTTGTCAGACGATGTCGCGGTTATAAAAATCAGGATTTATTCTCTAACATGGCTGAACATTAACAATCCTCTACAGAAACATTTAGAACTGTTAAATAAATTCAGAAATTGTTGAGAATGAACCCAGGAGTTGAATAAATTCAATCATTACTGTCCAAAGTGAAAGTCAAGTGCAAGAAAAATATAACACTTACCAAAATAAAATACAAATGAATTGTGTCTTTATTGCTAACGCTTTAAAACTAATCTAAAATACTTTTTAAAACTTGAGTCACCTCCTGGTGGTTGTCTGCCTCGTCCACTCAGACTAGTTTCAGGTGACAACCCTGTTTATCCAGTCATATAAAATATTAAACATTTGTGTGAAACTTTGTCATAATTTCTGTATGAAGTCTTGAGTTATCGCTAAAAAGGTGTTTTGTGAGGTCACAGTGATCTTTGACCTTTAACCGCCAAAGTCTAATCAAGTGAACGTTTGTTCCAAATCTGACATTCCCTCAAAGCATTACTGAGATATCGCATCCAAGAGATTGAGAGAGACGGACAACCCACAATATTCCTCCGGTTCTGGCTGTCAGAGGCATAAAGGGGATCAATTATAGTATAAATAATCGGACTTAGATTAAGAACAATGTATAATTACTTCAAGATGGATGACGCTGCATTTGTTTCTTTCCTCTCAGTCTAATCATCACAGAATGAGCAGCTAGTCTTAGTTTCACTTTCTCAGATCGTCACGCCTCTCACATCACATCTGATTTGTTCAGAGCAGGTGGGGGGAGGGGTTTGTGAGGGGCTGACTAATAATCAAATCCCCTAATCAGTATATAAAGCCTAGTAACAACAGTGTGGGTTCATAAGACGGGTTCATCTACACAGATCAGACTGAGCTGAGAAAACACGAAACAAAGGTGAGTTTGAACATTTCTATAATGTGTTTGTGTAAATATGTAGAAATCAGTGTATGTTCAGTTTTTATAACAGACATTGACTGTTTAAACTCAAACCGCAGTTTCTTACTGTGATATTTGTTCTTTAAATCTTGACTGCTCTGTGTGGAAGAGCTTTTATTGTGAACACTTGCTGTGCAGAGACACGTTTATTTTATCTTGACGTCAGATTTGATCTTTTTCATGAGTTGAACTCACAGCTGAAATCTTGATCTTGAATCTTCATTGTTTAAATCATGGATACTGTGCACGTGATTCATAAACATGCTAATTACAGTATAATCAGTATAAAACAGGTGGAAGTTCTACTTTGTGAAGTGTGATCGTCTGAACTGCATGTGGAAAAATATTTTTTACTTTCACTTTTGATGCAGTTGAACAACAGTTTGTCTTAGAGACAGTGGTTCAGTTTTCACAAGGAGGGTTTGCTGTGACAGCATGCTGGTTGATAAAGACACATTTAAGAAGAAAAATGAAATCTGAAGTAAAATAAAATTCACAGTCAACAGAAGGAATAGACGTTGGCGCTTAGACCCCATCAGGAGGTGGAGCAACATGGGTGGAGATAAAAGTTAGACTCGGAGGGAGTGCATGAGGACATAGTCTTCCTGACTGAACTTCCGCCAAGCTTCAGTTCACTCCACTATCATTCGCCATTTTAATTATGTCATGTTTACTCACTTTGAAATTATTTCAGCTAAATACACAGAAAATCATCACTTTAAATTTTATTTTAGGAGAAAAAGTTTTTCAATATTTTCAACATTTCTCCTGCAGTTAGATCTTCAAGATGTTGACCAAAGTATTTTATGTTAGACTTACTTTCACAAAGAGAAGAATTAGGTTTCATGTTCTCCTGATCAAGTCATTTTCAGTTTGAACAGTGTTGTGCATTTTCCAGTGATTGTTAATTATCGCTTTTTTCTGAATGGCTCTTCTGACTGTGAGATGGAGGTGGAGAACCCTGATAACACAGCAGCAGCAGGAGGAGGAGGAGGAGGAGGAGAGTCTGAAATATCATCTGTGACAGATGACAAAGGTAATCTGAAAATTTGACAACATAAACATTAATAAATTAAGAATTGTTGACAAACCACATATTGTTTTTATGCTGATCCTGTTCAATCTGTTTTTTCTTACATGACCTGTCAGCAGATGAGCTGGAGGAAAGTTCAGATAAAACCAAGGTAAAGATCAGTCACCATCATACAGCTGTATTTATTCTCACAATATCCCTTTTTATAAAGTCATGTTATCATTTACCAAAAGAGAAACCTTCCCTAAATCTAAGGTAATTAAACTTTTCATAACACACAGTGTCCACACTGTCCAAAAATCAGACCTTTGAAATTATGTTTTCTTCTAGAACCTAACAGGACCCTTTTCCATCAAGGCAGATAAAGGAAACACCTGGTTTATTTTGTTCAGTTTCGCTCGTTCTGTTCCATTACTGTGGCTCATAGGATTCTCTGCTGAAGCTTATCCTGCTGATCTAGCCTGCTCCATAGCAGGCTAACCATAGAGGGTATACCCCCCAGTTATTATTATCAATTATTGTCTTAGTCTGATTCGGTGACTGAACCTGGTGAAGCTGAACATCCAGAGCAGAACGATACAACCACAGGACGAGAGTCTGAGATAAAGTCTGTACCAGATGTGTATAAGAGACAGAGAAAGATACCACACATGTACAAAGAGTATGAGAGATGAACATGAAATAACAGCTCTGCTGGAAAAGATAGATGTCATGGTCTCTGACAATGATCCACACTGCTACAGTGGACCGACATGTGGTGACAGTAAAGAGCAGGAAGAAGACCTGGACCACAAATCCCACGAAGAAGAAAAGACTGATGAGTTTCATCACAGTCAAAGAGGTGAGATTTTTTTTATCGCTGTTTATTTACTCAGACTGTCTCATAAGATATTTCTTTACAGCACAAACAAACATCTTCTTGCACAGTACGACCCTCACATACACGTCTCTGTTATTATGTTCTCACAGCATCATGTTGTGTGTGTCCTTCCTTTGTCTGTTCATCTGTATCCACCTCTCCCTCTGACCAAACACATCACATACACTATATTTTCACATCCTCCCTTCTGTTGTCTTTAACAAAGTTGCACCAAGAGTTGCATTAACATAAAATCTGATTTAAAAAAACAAATGAAAAACAAATTAAATAAGCATATATATGATCTCTCTTTATTGTAGATGGTCATTCTTATGAAACAGTGCTGCGAATACACACATCATTTACCCAAATAAAGATTTTGTCACATAATTGTCACGAAGAAATCTTAATTGTTAACTGACTAAAAATTATTTCTCTTATGTTTTATTCCCGTAATCTGCCTCTTACGTTACCCTGCAGTAGATCAGCTGGAGGAGAGAGCAGCTACAACACAGGTAAAGGTGAGATCTTTTGATCCTCTGTAGTCACTGTCATACAGCAACATTTCTTTTTCAATGCTTCCTATGTTTTATGAGGTCAGGTTAAAATCTAGCACAAACACCTGTGACCTCAACTAAAGATTGGAGCTTCTGCTTTTTTACTTTAGACTTGGAAAGTGTTTGACTCCACAAAGCTCCTGGTTTGACACTGGATGAGTGAAGCTGAAGATACTTTTACTGAACAGTTTACTTTCTTCTCCCTAAAATACAAACCTACTTTACAGCTTTTAGTTTCATTATGTTTTCCCTTCCTTTTATTTTTGGTTTTGTTGTACTCTGAATATTGTACCACTGTGTTCTTAATCTCAATGGTTGTAACCTATTTATTTTAAGATTAAATTGAATTAAATCACCTGTTTTCTCAGTGTGACTCAGTTCATGATGGAAAACACCCAGAGAAGAAGAATGACAACACAACGAGAGGAGGAGAGTCTGAGGTCAAGTCTGTTCCATCTGCAACATGTGAGAAAATAATTTTTTTATGAAAATGTTTTTTGTGCAATAGCAAAATAAAAATAAAAATTAGGTTTATAACATTCAAAATAATTTACTGAGAACTTTAGGGAAATTTATTGATTCAACTCTGGCTCATTGTTTTCTTACAGGCACCTCAGATGTGGATAGGACTGGAAACAAGGATAAGGTCAGAAAATATAAAATTATTTCACAAGAACTTGAGGACTTTTTACTTAATAACCATGTGATGTTACCATTTAATTTACATACAATAAATGGTAATTTATTATTTCCAGCAGTCAGTGAAGATTTCTGGAGAGAAGAATAGAAACATGGAGTATCAAAGAGAACTTGAAACGTTGCTTCACAGACTTCACCTTCAAGACAAACAGAAGTTGTCTCCAGCAGATTTTCTTAAAATAGTTCCACCAGTGAAACAGGACCATGAAACATCTGAGGAAGATCTAGCTCATACTTTTCTTCAGAGGTTGATGATGTTAGACTACAGAGCCAGATATATT
>NW_019520318.1:0-1652 GCF_002814215.2 Seriola lalandi dorsalis
ACACACACACACACACACACACACACACACACACACACACACACACACACACACACACAGACAGAGAGGATATGATGAAATATGATCTGAATCCTTCACATTCCCCAAACGCCAGAAACACATAAACACAAAGATTTATGCGAAAAAACGTGGAGAGAACGTTCCTCTGAGTCAGAGACAGAACAGTCAGAGAACTGAGTGAGAACAAACAAAGAACCATTAGAGAACAGAGAGCAAAAAAATAGATGGATGTTCCATCATTCAAAATCATCTCCATCTGCTGCTTAAACGATCACAACATCACTGGGAACACTGGGAACACTGGGACACCACAGCTGCTCAGTGATTGGTCAGTCTGCTCGGTCTGTTTCACCTTGACCTTAATTTCAGAGGTCAGAGGTCACAGTCTGGAAGACTACACAACAACCAAAGAAGACGTTAGAGGATCAACAGTGAAGTATGAACTGTAACTGTAAATGTAGTTACAACCAAAGTAACCATAGTACTCAGTCATAATACCAGTAGTACTAACAGTCATAGTACCACTAGTACTATGTCATAGTACCAGTAATACTAACAGTCATAGTACCAGTAGTACTAGTAGTAATAACGGTGTCAATATTAACTGTGGTAGATAAAGTTGTAGTACTGCTGATAGACGTAGAATCAGTTGTACTACATTTGTACAACACTAGTAGCAGTATTAACAGAAGTACCCATACTACTACTACTGACAGTAGTCGATGTAGCAAAAGTAGTACAAGCCATAGAAACAGTAGTACCAGGAGCAATAATATTAACAGTAGTAGTGATACCACTGACAGTAAGAGGAACAGTAGCATTACTAGAAGTGTCAGAAGTTGTAGTACTGGTAATAGTAATTGTACTAACTGTACTACAGTAGTGATAGTAGAAACACTGAAAGCAGAAGTTTTAGTAGTACAACTACTATGAATTTAGTAGTAGTAGCAGTAGTAGCAGTAATAGTAGTAATACTAGTAGTAGTAGTAGTAGTAGTAGTAGTATCAGTAGTAGCAGCAGTAGTAGTAGTATTAGTAGTAGTATTAACAGTATTAATGGTAGTAGTAGTAGTATCAGTAGTAGCGGCAGTAGTAGCAGTAGTAGTAGTAGTATCTGTAGTAGCAGTATTAGTATTAGTAGTAGTAGTAGTAGTATCTGTAGTAGCAGCAGTAGCAGTAGTAGTAGTAGTAGTAGTAGTAGTAGTCCCTGGGTTTGGTGGCCTGTCCCCAGTTGGTGCAGTCCCCAGAAATATCCCTGTTTTTCACTGCTAATTAAAAACAGACGTAGCATTGTGCTTGTTTAAGCCAACAGAGGGAGCTAGCTGTTAGCTATAGCACTTTCAGAATTGAAGCTAAAACCATCGCAACAGAGTTATCCAATCAGATTTTTCCGTTTTTTGTTGTCTCTAGGCAGAGAAAAGTTCAGCAGGCTCACTCATTGGTTGGGAGTTCATAACCGAGCAGTAATCTAACAAAAACATTCATTCATTCATTTTCTACCGCTTATCCTCTACTAGGGTCGCGGGGGGGCTGGAGCCTATCCCAGCATCTTCTCGGGCGAGAGGCGGGGTACACCCTGGACAGGTCGCCAGTCCATCGCAGGGCAAACACATAGAGACAGACAACCATTCA
>NW_019520318.1:2309-3249 GCF_002814215.2 Seriola lalandi dorsalis
AGCAGTAGTACTAGTAGTAGTACTAGTAGTAGTAGTAGTATATTTATATTTGCAGCAGTGTCTCACCTGTGTCGTCACTGATGTAAACTGAGTGTAAACAGTTGATCTGCAGCAGAAACATAATAATCAATAATCCATAATGACTGTCCTGCATCCTGACGGAGAGACAGCTGAGAGACAGACGGCTGAGAGACAGACAGCTGAGAGACAGACAGCTGGGAGACAGACAGCTGAGAGACAGACGGCTGAGAGACAGACAGAGACAGTCAGAGTGACGGAGCTGAACAGACTGAACTCTCTAACAGACTCTCCTCCTCCTCTGGGTCATTACCTCCTCCCTCTGTCTGACTCCTCCCCCTCACTGCTCAGCTGCGGTCTGCAGTAACAGCACAGCTGGAGCACTGCAGTATTACTCCTACTGTAGTACTATACTGCAGTGCTCCTACGGTAGTACTTTACAGTAGTACTCCAGTGTTTTATATATCTGTAGTACTGTTGTGGTCCACTAGATGGAGGCAGCTGATTTTAAACACTGAATGTTTATATGTTATGTTAATGTAAATATATAAGGGAATATATATCTAATGTATATTTACCAGTCTATTAAAATAACATACATATAAAACTTCTATGTGTATTTATGTTTTTCTCATTAATTTAAACCTGTTTTATCTTGACTCTCTCAGTCCTTCTGTTTATAACATCATGTCCCGACAGACTGATGTATATTCATGCAACATATTTCCACTGTGTAAGACACAAACATAAACACAGAGGTGTTGATCCTCTGGTGGAAAACAGAGGGAGTCATGAAATACATAAATATTGAATTCTGCTGTTTCCTCTCTGACCTGGACGTCTTGGACAAAGCCCTCTCTTGGTTTGAACCCTCTCTCACCATCTCTCCGTGAGTGTCATGACAACGACAATTATACAGCAG
>NW_019520319.1:0-4203 GCF_002814215.2 Seriola lalandi dorsalis
CCTTTTGATCTTGAACTGCACCACTGAGCCATCCTGCCCTGCCACCTTTAGGTTGATGTGCTCATTGTTCTCCGTCTTCACTCCCTCCTAAAAGGAAAGAAAAACATAGTGTGCAGAGTCAGGTAACTATCAAGATGTAATGTAAGGATAAACAAATATCCTAATAAAATGTGACCTCCAGCAAGTGTAATGCATAAGCCCCCAACCACAAAACCCTATCAGTCAGGGTCAGATACAATTTAAGATTCATGTGCCTCAATCACTTCTGACAAAAGTATCAATGAACTCGAACGTTAATCACAGGTCAAACTCATGGAAATGTATGTGAACTGATTTTATTTCAGTAACATCTGCTTGACTGCACCTGGTATGCACAGACCTGAGAGTCGGTGTGGTTACTGAGCGCAGAAAATGAAGCAACATTACAACTTCAACGTTAGCATCTAGCATTAGCATTAAGCAAATCAATTGACAATGGCCTACAACTTCGGATAATGTCCAACGGCCTAACCAGGGTGGACACCGTATCTTGCACTTATCAACAATCCCTCTTATTCTGACACACTTGGGGGTGAGCCGGTGGTGAGCACAATTCAACTATTTCATATTGGTTAACGGTTTTTGTTCAAACAATCCATTTTGTCCCGTCGATGTTGTTCGCTGCGGTCTCTTAAATGTTACTCACCTTTCTTCTGTTCTTGTTAACGTTAACTGGACATGCAACAGCTATTTCGCTTCGTGGTACATGTGCATCACTAATACCGACATCAGCATTGAATGGGTCTGAATTAATCGTATTTAAAAAGACGAGAAATTTGTATTTATTTCATTCGACCCGGGTCTCTGGTACATTAGCCACGTTAGCTTATTATGCTAACTTCACCCGCTAGCTTGCTAGCTCTGGTTTGTGCGGTTAGCATTCTCTATAATTATGATCGTTGGCGAAATGGCCGCACGGGTGGCTTTTCATAGTGTCATATCAACAATTATCGCACATGAATTGGATAAACACTGTAAATAACCGCCGGTACAAAATCCGTTCCTTACCTTAGGTTTTTCGTCTGCCATGGCTGCTGCTGTGTCTGTCTGCGCCTGTTCTGCTGCGGCTGCGCCGTCTGGCGCGCCACTTGGCGTCGGCTGCAGTGCACACAGCTGCGCCAGATCAACTGGACGCTCTTGAAATGTAGTGTGCCAAAGCAATGCTCGTTCAACTACATGCGTACTTCCAGAGTCTCAATTTAGATGTCAGTTTGCATATTGAACATTTTAATGACGTGTACCATGTGACACCATAAACTCTTGACAGTGAAGGTGCTTCAGAAATGGAAAGTAACTAAGTACATTTCCTCAGGAACTGCACTAATGTACAATTCTTAGGTATTTGTACGTCACTATTTCCATTTCATGCTACTTTTTACTTAATAAACCACTAAATTTCAGGGGGAAACATTGTTCTTTCTATTCCAATACATGGATTTTACAGCTTCAGTTGGTTACTTTTAAGATGACGATTTTACACAATGGATATATCAAACCAAATACAACACATTGTTAAGGATTAAACCAGTGGTTTCCAACATTTTTGGCTTGTAATATCTTAAAAAATGTATGATTTCAGACTGAGTTCATCAATCAATCAACTTCATCAATTAGTGATTTTTTTACCCTTTAAAAAAAAAACCAGACGTGTATCAGAACGTTTTTCTCTTTCCAATCACATTATTCGTTTTATAACCTCTCAGATTTATCTGGTGTCTCTATAAATCTGTATGTAAAACTGTTGTTCAAACTAGCTCAACAACATTAACATACTGCTGACACATAGATGCTTCAGTATTAATAATCTAATGATATCATATATAATAAATTATCTGTTAGAGGGACCAAATCAGTACTTTTCTTAAATACTTAACTACATTTTGCTGCTATACTCACATACTTTTACTTCCATGCAGCACTTGTAATGAAGTATTTTTACATTTCAGAAATGGTATTTTTACTTAGGTAAAGGATCTGAATACTTCTTCCACCACTGATATACTTAATATAGGTATTTTGAAATATTTGTACTTTTATATTAGTATTTCCATTTTATACTACTTTACTCCACAACATTTAAAAGGGAAGTTTGTACTTTTCACTGAAATGCATTTACATCACAGCTAGTCACTAGTTACTCCGCTGATTCCGATTTTACACACAATGATGAGCATTTAGTCTACTGACCCAGTAGTATATGAAGTAATTAAAAGTAGCTCCAACTTGACCAGGTACAACATTAATACACTGCTCACATTATTGCATCAGCAATAGCAATCCAGTATTATAATATATGATAACGGGGATCATTCTACTGCATGAGTACTTTTCTTTGTTAAATGTTTAGACTTTTACATGGAATAGTTTTATACTGTGGCACTATTACTTTGGCTTAAGCAAAGAAGCAAATTCTGATTGACAGCTGCATTAGAATACACCTCAAGAATGCTGTTAATTTGCTAGTGCATTAATACTGGTCTTTAGAAACTGAAAAATGAAGCAAAAATGTGAAAATTGTAATATAAATAGACCCACCTCATTCTTTATTTTTCCATGCACAGAAATTGCTTTTCAAAAAATATGTAATGACAAGTTCCTTTAACAAATCTATGACAAATAAATAATTTTATAAGAAATAAGTAGAGAATCTCCTCTATAGCACTAATAGCCCCAGAGAGAAAAAAATAAAGACACAGTTTTAGATGAACACATGGTAAACCTAATTCTTTCAATTAACCACCACCAAGTTTTTATTATCAATATATTTTCTCAAGGCTTACTCGAAGATATATTTTCCTAGTTTGATATAGGAAACTGCCACATAAGCTTAACATTTACAATTGACCCTGGAAAAATAACCCACCCCTTTAGCTCTATTTCCACAACATGGACTAACAACAGGAGCAAGGGCAGAGCTATACATGGCATTTAATTAACTGGACACCTTTCTGTGTCCAGGGCTTAATTATCAGCTAGCTTGAACTTCCTTCAGCACATCCACTTAATGTATAAAGTTAATCCTTGCCCTAACTAGCTCATGCTGTACCTGCCAAGAAAAAGGGTCTAATGTCTGGCACAAGGCTGCTGTTTCATCAAGCAGGTATTACATTTTTATATTAAAATATTATCCAGAGTTCACCCCACTGTTACATAATGTAACATTTTATAAAATATCTGTGTGAATATTTTGAAACATTACCGCTAAGGATTTGTGCCATACTTACTGCAATACTGAAAGTCTCCATCATAAGAAGAGTATGCAGAAGGAATACAGTTGTCAGTTGCAATATCAAGTTAAAAGATCTGATACATCCCTCCCCTAACCAAAATAAATAATACATTTGAAACAATAAATAGTGAAAGACTAAAAACCATAATATGAGTCTGAACTCAGGAGACAAGTCAAAGTAATCAGTAGTAACTGTGGGTCATATTGGAAGCAGTGAATGTGACACTGACGTCACAATCTCATTCATGTATTTTTACTTCATATTAAGACTGTCTGGTATCCCAAAGTGCAAGTATCCTGTAATCAGTTCTGATATGACTGTGGGACAGGAGTAAACATCAACTTTAAAATGAGACCAACAGGTTATAATAACAGTAAGAACTTAATAATAACTTAGCAATACTTTCCCACATAGTCATCATCCACGTTCAGCCAGTTCACACCATTTGTTATTGCACCACACTGACTACCTCTGGCATTATAGTAAAGTTTAAGTTGGGTGCAGCTACAAGACTTTGGCTACTTCAGTGGGAACATCTTGAGCAGAAAAACTCTAACTTCAAGCTCCATTAAAGTTTATTTTATATTCTTCAAATATTCCCCAAAAACCTTCTAATACTGCCCTTTCCTTTCACTTCTGAGCTGCACTGACAAACTAAATTATTAAGGAAGTCTTGTAGTGTCTGGCCATCCTAAATGGGTCGGCAGGGCTATAGAGCACCCCATCTGTCAGCAGGCGGGAACTCATTCACCTCCCCCACCTCTATGAGTGGCTGCTCTCCCAATGTGAATGTCAGTTTGTATCTCATCCGAACCTTCTCCTGCAAAACACACACATGCACACACTCAGTCTGACAGCTTAAAGGAATACACAACACACACACACACAACATCTTGAGTATTGACAAGGTCATTGGTCAATATATCCTCAAAGC
>NW_019520320.1:0-1367 GCF_002814215.2 Seriola lalandi dorsalis
ATGCACTTTCTTGTCTCTCTTGTGTTGGTCACGAAACTTAGTTTAATGTCATGACTAAAATGTGTTTGAACGTTTCACGCAGCAATCATTTTCAAAGTTTACACAAGTCTTCCCCTAATCCTGATATCATGTTAAAATCAGATCATCACCTGACCGATTTTCTCTCCTTGCTCTCAGACACCACAGGATGGGGAGTGAGTCCCAGAGGCGCTGGGTACTTGTTTGGAAGCGACGTGGTGGCCCAGTTCAACGCCGCCAACGACATCCACATGATCTGCCGAGCACACCAGCTGGTCATGGAGGGCTACAAGTGGCACTTCAACGAGACGGTGCTCACTGTCTGGTCAGCACCCAACTACTGCTACAGGTAGATAAGTTACAGTAACACAGCTTGTTATATGTGCTTAAGGAGAGGTCTATTGTGTGTGTGTGTGTGTGTGTGTGTGTGTGTCTCTAATGGTAACCAGTGACCCTCTTTGTACAGTTTTGTGTCCTATTTGACATTAGGGAAGGAATTGTCCTCAAAATTGTCTTTTTGACATAGTAGCCAAAGTTGAAGTGAATCAACTGGTCAGATCTGTTGGTATGTTGGTTTAGTTTTAGGAAACTAAACTTTAACTATGTGTTATGTCTTGTTCACTTGTTGGTGAGTGTCCTTACTCCAAAAATAAAGCCTCACAAGACACTGCATATTATTACATAACACACAATCGAAATAAATTCATTTGGAAATTTCTGTGTAGGGGCCGCTGTTCCAAAAACAACAAGAAAAGTTAGTTGTTGTAGTTTGGCTGCTAATCTGGCCAGTTTATCAAGACGCTCAACATCTGGAGCTGCAGCAATTGCATACAGTTCATAAAGGCAGCTGTGGTTAAAAAAAAAAACTTCCTCTCAGAGCTATAAAGGTGTCAAAACTGAACACACAGACATGATATACATATTTTTTGTTTTAGTGATTCATTGCTGGTTGTTTCAACACATTCAGAATCATTACTTTGGCAGTGTTGTTAACAGGCGGCTCGTTTCGTCCATGCGTTTGTAAAGTTTATATTTGAAAGGCCTATCAATTTGGTTTTGTGTTTTTCTGTAGTGTAGCACAGTGTGTTACTCATAACATTCTTTCTCAGCCCTGGAACTCTAACCATTTTAGGATACACCCAAAATTATATATTTACATAATTAAATTAATATCATAGATATGTGACAACTAGTCGCCTAATGCCTTGAACTAACGACTACTAGTCGACCAGGACACTCTTTGGTGGGAGGGAGCCCTATAATCATCAGGTTTAAGTTTCCTTCAGTAGTAAAGTTATTCCACTTCTCTGTACATCCATGGATACAGTGCAAACAGGAACTGCTAATAG
>NW_019520320.1:2337-3510 GCF_002814215.2 Seriola lalandi dorsalis
GCATATGTTATTTGTTTTTGATTTTTGAATAATTTTTGCTGCCAGGATTAAATGCAAAATGACCAATCCCCTCACCCTGTTTTTTGCTCTTATGTTTCTTTTTAACTGTCATTTTGTCATGTGAGTCACTATTTAACATACCCAGTGCTGCTGCTCAGCACCATCACAAATAAATACCATTAATGTAATGACTCCCAGTAGGAGTCACTATATTCATCATTGTTTTCTCTCTTAATTCCTTTTAATCTACAAATCTCTGTAGGTCTGTCAATTTTGATATTGTGAGAATAAAGTTTTTGTATCAATGCTGATTTATTTTCAGGTGTGATTTAATGGCGCATGCATTGTGACATTGAAACTGTAAAACCGGATGTTTGATCCGACTGTCGCCTGAGCTCAGCTGTGATTGGCCGTCCTTATTAAGCAACTCTGTCCCAGTGAACCCTGAAATCCTATACCTGTGCAGTTTTAACGGGCACACAGTTAACACATGTCACAAGTACCTACTTGACTACTCAGTAATAGTGCTGACATCTTTAAGTGTTAGTTTCTCTTGCTTTTTATCGAAATATATTGAGTATTTTGAGTTTGAGTATTGGGTGTTGTGCATCTTTCAGCGCACATTAACATATGTTATATTGAGTGGAAATAATGTACTTTATTATTCTCCCAAGATATTAAGCTGCATAAAGCTGATAACTTAAGATAGGTGTTTTAACTTAAAAGTGTGATAATATAATTAATACTACCAGGGTTTTTTTTACATTACATCAACAAAACTCCACTGAGTCCTATGCATGTCATACTATGACAGTAGGAGGAATAAGAAATGACCTGGAGATGATAAGAACACAAAACAATTATTAACACGAATGCACACAACTACATTAAGGCCAAAGTATCTGCACAGCTTAAACATTGTACCTCAGTACTCGAGTCTGAAGCACAGTTCCATGTTGTAATATTTTAATTTATGTACAGTTTGGTAACAAAAGTTGAGAGGGTGAAAGTGTTTTGAAGACTCAAGAGAACGAGGACATGTCTTTTTCCTGCAGGCTGTTCTACCCTGTTACTGAAGTAAAAACACGTCACATCACATTTTTAACACTTCATAAACACTTTGTACAAGCTTCAGCTTTGTAGTTGTTAATATGTGATGCCCTCTCCTCAGAT
>NW_019520321.1:0-1072 GCF_002814215.2 Seriola lalandi dorsalis
AAAAACGACATAGTATAGTAAGTCATAAAAAGTCATAAAAATGACATAGTATAGTAAGGCATAAAAAGTCATAGTATAGTGAGGCATAAAAAGTGATAAAAAACGACTTAGTATAGTAAGGCATAAAAGGTAATTGTATATTAAGGCATAAAAAGTCATAAAAACGACATAGTATAGTAATGAATAAAATGTCATAAAAACGACATAGTATATTAAGGCATAAAAAGTGATAAAAATGACATAGTATATTAAGACATAAAAAGTGATAAAAATGACATAGTATAGTAAGGCATAAAAAGTCATAGTATAGTGAGGCATAAAAAGTGATAAAAAAGGACTTAGTATAGTAAGTCATAAAAAGTCATAAAAAGTAATTGTATATTAAGGCATAAAAAGTCATAAAAACGACATAGTATAGTAAGGTATAAAAAGTCATAAAAACGACATAGTATAGTAAGGCATAAAAAGTCATAGTATAGTGAGGCATAAAACTTAATAGTATAGTAAGGCATAAAAAGTCATAAAAATGACATAGTATAGTAAGGCACAAAATGTCATAGTATAGTAAGGAATAAAAAGTCATAAAAACAACTTAGTGTAGTAAGGCATAAAACGTAACAAAAACGACATAGCATAGTAAGGCATAAAATGTCATAGTATAGTAAGACATAAAAAGTTATTAAAACGACTTAGTAAAGTAAGGCATAAAAAGTCATAAAAACAACAGTCTAGTAAGGCATAAAAAGTCATAAAAATAAGAGGCTAGTAAGGCATAAAAAGTCATAGTATAGGGAGGCATAAAAAGTCATAAAAATGATATAGCATAGTAAGGCATAAAAAGTCATAGTATAGTAAGGCATAAAAAGTCATAAAAACGACATAGTATAGTATGGCATAAAAAGTCATAAAAACGACTTAGTAGAGTAAGGGATAAAAGTCATAAAAACGACATAGTATAGTAAGGCATAAAAAGTCATAAAAACGACTTAGTAGAGTAAGGGATAAAATGTCATAAAAACGACATAGTATAGTAAGGCATAAAAAGTCATAGTATAGTAAGGCATTAAAAGTC
>NW_019520322.1:0-2209 GCF_002814215.2 Seriola lalandi dorsalis
CGGTTTTAATGCAGCTAAGAGCCAGAATTAGGAAACTAAATTTAACAAAGATGTTCAGTCTGTTTCCCACTGAGGACACGAAGACCAAGAAACAAACCATCACTGTTTAATTAGTTTTGAACTGAATGTCATCTAATTTTATCAAATAAAATAAATAAAATGTTGTTTTTATAAAAGACATTCTCAGATTTATCTTTTAGTTTTACATCAATTATATATTAATTTTTAAAAATCTATCTATAATGTTAATGTATTTCCTGGTTAACTAAATCTTTTTTTTGCGTGACGTGACATTTTGGCCACATAAATGACAAAAAGGTTGAAAAAAATAAGAGAAAAAACAGTAGTAAAAATAGAAAAAAAAATAGAATAAAACGCAGAATAAAAAATGTAACTAGAAACTGAACTAAATCTGAGACTCTCTAATCTAATGATGCTCTACATTAAAAATTTTGTTTTGCTATGACAAGCTGCTTTTCCTCATTCCTTCTGTTTCTCCTTTATTCTGTCTGTCTCTGACCTTCTCTCCCTCACTCCATTTTCCCATCTCCCCAGTTGACATCTCCTCTTTCTCTCCCTCCCATTTCCCCTCTCCCTTTCTATCCTCAATGACAGACCATCTGGCCTCAGCCAGGCATTTTTAATGGCTTCATCACCGGGCCGCGGGATGCTGCTCGAAACAGAGAGCGGTGATTGGCTGAAACGCCCGGCCGACTCCTAACCCTCCTGAATTTAGGCAGTCCTACGCCGAGCGACAACATCTACAGTGCAGAGCCGTTCAACATCAGCACAACAACAGACAGTACACATTCAGCCAAACTCAGACCCAGTAGCTCTCTGTGCAGCCTCTCCTTCTGTAGAATAACATTTAGTATCTCAGCCAGATATGGGCTGATATATAAATCCACTGCTTAAAGTAGAATCTGTGCAGTTGAAATATCAATGTGAATTGAAAGCACCACACAGCCACAGTTCACCCGCATATTGTAAATATTTTCATTCATTCTGCCTGAATAGCTTCATACATCTCCAGTGTCTCAGCTGTTTACGCAGATCTGCGTTATGTTGGATTAAAGCTCCATAACTTCTTCTTCTTCTGTGTTTTATTTGAAGTGTTGATCCATAAGAAGATATATTAGCTGTCTCTTATACACATCTCCGCTGTGTGAAGCAGAGGAGCTGGTAATGATGAAGGGCAGAACGAAGGAGATAACCACACTTCTAATTAAGGACAATGGCCCTCTGGAGATGGGCACTGATATCTCACATTGTACTTTGTACTGAAGCATGTACTGAATCAGGCCCAGAAATTAACAAGGTCTCCAGGCAAAAATCTCCTTGAAAGTTCATACGATGTCTGTGAAATTAAAAATGAAGAAGGAGAGAAATTTATTCTGTAAAAGTTGGGAAATATTCATGAATTGTTCTAGAAAGCTTGCTGTTCATTTTTAGCAGTAGCAGTCATTAAAAGTAGGCAAGCAAATAAAAAGTGCTGCGTTGACTCTATTTTCTACCTGATAAAACATTTGCAAAACCTGCCGCTGAATGTTTGACACCTGCAGTGTTTTCATTTTATATTTACAATAAAGTACAAGCTTCGTACTAATTGCTATGACCAATTACATATCCAACAGAGGGAGTTAGACAAAAAAAAACGTCCTCTATTAAAAGTCTGTGACGCTCTGGAGTTGGAGCACTGTGACTGTGAGCAAGGAAAGCTCTTAGAAAATAAATAAAGACCTTGTTTGTTGGTGTTGCACCTACATTTTATTTTCATGTATTTGCATGGCACCAAGACCAAAATAACAAGCACACAATAATGAGCAGCTGTCTAATGGTCTCTATGCTTACACAACAAAGACAGTAAACTGTATTTCTACGAATGTGTATTGCACAGTATAAAACTTGGAAGATTCTTGTGTGCAAAAGCATTGGCAACTCTCCTTCCTGACGCACCAAGCATTGGACTTAGCTCATTATTTGGGCCAAGTCTGAAAACATCCAGAAAGCACAATAGAATTAATATATCTATGGTGTCCTTAATACTGTGTCAACCTATTCTTCACCTGTCCGCAAAGTGATCTCAGAGTGTTTTTCTGCTCTGCACAGCTGTGTTTCAACCCTTCGTCAGCCGTGTGACCTGCTACTTGCCTCCCTCAGCTGCATTTAATTACCCCTTGAGTCTGTATGAAGGTGGTGGTTTAATTTG
>NW_019520323.1:0-787 GCF_002814215.2 Seriola lalandi dorsalis
TGATAATGCAACTTAAAAAAAAAAAAAAAAAGCGAGGCAGAGGGCTGGCAGAATGGGAGAGAAAGGCAAGGGAGTACTGAAGCGAAGAAGGAGTGATGAAAGAGGGGAACAGGCCCTCTCTTGGTGCTGCAGCGTGATGATCAGTAGAGTCTAATGAAGGTGCAGATGTCCCAGAGGAGTCCTGCGCACTCTTGACGACCACTGGGAATGGCAATTAATGCACAGTGTACTGAAGCAAGATGCATACACACACTTACACACTATGGCAGGCGACCACATTTAGACACACAATTTACATAAAATGTACCACGGCCCCACTTGCCATAGTCTAAATTCAAACACTGCATAAACACTAAATGGTGCATTCAGCCATACTACACTTATCATCAGATTATGTAATATAAATGGCTACCAGAGAGCAGTATTATGCCCCATTATTCCATAGCAGCACCAGACTGAACAGCCCACTCAAGTGATTGCTCCTATTGTGCATGTAACCACCCAGAACTCTCAACAACATGGCCCTCATTCTTACTTTAGATTCACTGCGAGGAGCGCTGTTCCCTCTGCTGTGTTGCCCTATATTTTGCCCAATGTGTGTATCAGAGCATCTGAATCTCCCTCACACTGGCCCCTGTGCTCGCTATCACATTGATATATATATATATATTTTTTTTTATTATTATTCCACTTGGTGTATAGACATGAGCTGAGACATGAGAAAAGAGTTGGAGTGGGACACGAGGCTCAGGTGGATGGGTCCCTGCACTGCAGAGTAGCGGTGTTG
>NW_019520323.1:1715-2714 GCF_002814215.2 Seriola lalandi dorsalis
TTGTTGGTCAAGAGATCAGGCTTTCAGCCGTATAATTCCTTAGGTGTGAAAGGACATTGACTCCAGTTATTTACTTTTACCAAGGACGTGCAGTTTATTACAAAGAATGGAATAAGCCATCTGTGAAACATTTCTTTAAAAACACACTCGCGCGCACACAAACATATGCACACACTGATATTTTAGCGTCAAGACAGCAGAGGTGCTATCAGTTGTAGTTAAGAAGGAGGGGTCTTAGTTACCTCTAGGTTAATGATCCTCATTAATATGCGCTAATATACCCCAGGTCATACAGTAATTAAAAATCTCATTCAACGCTCTCAGCTTAAACTGACTGACTTGGCTTCGTCCTACAAAGATTAGCATTTAATATTTGTCTCCGAGGTCTGTAGTTCATAGCGAGGGGGTGAGACTAATAGCCGAACGTTAAGCATTTTGACTGGGCTGTCTGTCTCCTCCAGTGCCTAGTAAAGGCTTTTGCCTCTGCTTGGCTGGGCACAACTGTTTATGAGCTGAATGGGTTTACAGGTAGTGCCTTGGAGAGTTGCATCACGTTTGCAAGAGAGTGTTTGTGCAAAATGGGCACACAAACAAGTGCTCCGAAACACACACACTCAGGCGTACACCTAGACGCACAACTGCAAGTGAGGTCCATCAGCATGGGGACTTCCATATTCCTCTGAGTCAGCTGATGTCAGCTGATGCAAGCTGTGCTAATTGTAACTCAGTATGACGATTGCATCTTCTTGTAGAAAAAATAGATAGATAGATAGATAGATAGATAGATAGATAGATAGATAGATAGATAGATAGATAGATAGAAAGATGGATACTCTTATACATGTACTATATGGAGATGAAGGGTTTTAGTATTTTCTCTCACCACATGAACAGTGGGCCTCAGAGGCTTGTGACTCTATCCCCGTCACACACACACACACACACACACACACACACACACACATACACATCCACTTAGCAATCCATGACCAAAGTAGC
>NW_019520324.1:0-40525 GCF_002814215.2 Seriola lalandi dorsalis
CAGTCAAAGCATGAAATAACATTGGCAGTCAGTTTAACTGTGATTTAGTGAACCTACACTGAAAGAAATCTCCAGTTCTTTGACTTGATCAGGAGTGTAATCCTCCAACATGCAACGCCAAGACCTGAAGACAAAGTAAACATCAGAGAAGATTAATTCATTAATACAGTTTACTTGTTTTAATCATTATTTGGAGTTTTGCATGGAATAAAATATCTGATTAAATAAAAGAATAAATTGTAAATTTAATGTTAAATAATTTCTTTTTAAATTTTTCCTGCTTTGTAAAGAACACCATTCAGTTTTGGATTTTTAAAAGCATCTTACTCTGCTATTACAGGGTCATACTCCTTCATGTCATCCATTGAGGGTTTGACCCTGACCAGCTTCTTGAAGAGAACCAGTGGGAAGGGCAGGTGGACAATGTTGTGGTTGTAAAGAGCCAGGCCACACAGAACGCCGAACAGGAAGTAATGGTTCTCCTCCACTTTTGACTGTTTGGTTGATGAAAAAATCAATCACGATTTAGTAACATTCAATAAGCGTCCAAGTTTACATAAGACAATGATAAAAAATGACTCAAGGTGTACAAAGAGGTAAAGGTTCAAGGTTACAATTACCCTTTGGACTGTCTTTGTGCAAAATCTTAACAAGTGATTTTCTCTTCAGTGAACTGGTCTTACCCTGGGAGGGAACCAGGCCACAGTCTTGCTCTCGTTGAACATGAACATTTCAGACTCGGGAGTCGTGAGCTCATCAAACACATGGAGGAAGAAGTCCCTTTTATTGACATTCATCACCCTTGTCTCATCTACAAACTTCACCTGGAGAGGATAGAATAATATATTTTTTTAAAACACAGCACTCAACACAAACTGATTCACTAATCAGCTCTAATGATAAATATCCAGCAACGATTTCCCAGACATCCATTGTGTTTGTAGGAAAATGGTTTTGTGAAGGGACTTAAGCACGCACTTCCAAATTTATAAATACTAATTCTGGCAGCTCACCTTCACACAATCTTCTAGTTACTATTATTAACCCTTTAGTCAATAAAATTTAACATTCATTTTTATTTATTCATGTACAGAACAGCCTACATTGCATTGTACATTGTTATTGCATATAGTATTTCTAATTTATCTTGTCTTTTTTAGATTTTTCTAGTTACATTTTTCCCCTAGTGCTGCCATTTTTGTCAGTAAAGATCAATAAAGGTACATCTTATTTTATCTTATCTATTTCTCGAACTGTTATTATTTTTCTTTGATATACATGTATGTATGTCCAATAAAAATGTTTTCAAATCAGTACTGACATGTTTCCCAGTAGTTATCTTTATTTTTAATGTTTAGTTGCACCTTAAAATTTATTGTAATTGACATTTTGCATAAAGCTTCACAAAAATAAAAATAAAAAATAAAAAAATTTAGGAGCACTCTGCCAATTTTACACATAAAGTTAAATGTACTCATCAGGCTATGGAAAATATATTATACTATTATGTTGCATTATGGGAAATCCAGTGTTGTTGAAATTCTACCTATACTAGGGACAAAAACTCTGAATATCTCGGCCTCTACTATCACGACTGTTGTCTCTTGTGAGTCCACTGGAGCACTTTCTTAATTACCCTGGAACAAAAGCCACCAAATTTAGTTTCAGAACATTAAGGCTGGCAACGTTTTGACAGCATGTTTACCAAAAGCTCCTTTTGGAAGGCGCTGTGGTCAGCTGCACCAAGCTGTCTGAAGGTGTCCTCGACGAGGTGAGCTCGTCTCAGGGTTAGCTGGAAGACTGGGGCGGGGGCAGAGTTCTGGGTGTCTACCAACGCTTTATCAGGCCACAACAGAGCGAGGTTATGGATGAACTGGTGTGTTTTCTGTAATTACAAAACCCCTCTTTATAAAGAATTCTCCAAACAGATGGAAAGCAGTTTTAATAGAATTTCACAGTACATGACATCTTTAAAATGAATGCACGGGTACAGAGTATTGTTAATATCAGTAAAATTATCCAGTGTTTTAATATATACTGTACCTTCATTATTGATGCATAGATGTTAAAGACCGCCACCTTGTGAACTAGAGTGAACAGGAATGGGTAGCGGCAGAAGATGGCGGGTGTGTTTTCATCATCCTTTAAGAAAATAATTGATCATTTATTAAGAAATTAGTTCAGTAATAAGCAGTCCAGCATAAAATTAAAAGCCATTCAGGACAAATGGACAGGTTGTTCTTCTGAAACACTGCAATATCATATATCCTGTACCACAAATGATTTTACCTCCACTTTAGAAAATTCCCACCAAAGAGTGACGTCCTGGATTGGCAGCACATTACCACTGATCTCTTCCACGTAAAATGTGCTCAGTGGGACTTTGTAGGACTTTCCAGCTTTATTTGCCTGAAAACAAATAAATATATTAACAGAAATCATATTTTTAATTTAATAATGTATATAGAGATAAAGACTTTTTTTTATTTAGTATACATTTCTCCCTATGTAGTGCTCCTTTGCCATGCCATCAATGGACAATGATGGTCAGACATGCAATTTTAAGACATCACTGTCAAATTTTATAAACTTATAAATCAATTAATAAAGATTGAATAATTGGTAATTACTATTTTTAGTCTCAGCCACTGAATATATATCTCCTCAAAGATGACCGTGGAGAATCAAAATGCGGCGAGAAGTTACAATGCAAACTTCCGGTCTAAATATCTGCTGTTTTTGTTTTTTTTTTTCTCAACCAGATAGACAATACATCAGGAGTCACATTTTGTGTTCATGAACTTAATCGGGATAAATGATTTCATTTCATCTTTAAGATTCAAAAAGTATAATAGATCTGACACTAAAGCCACAGATGGAAATAAAAACATAACACTTACTTTGTAAAGTAGTTTGAGGGCTTCCATCAGGTATTTGACTCCTGGGTTGTGAGTTACCAAGAGGCCATTTCTTAGCATGAAGGCCAGGGCCTTTTTGAAGACCATGATGTGCTTCATCAATATGGAGGGTGTCAGGGAAGACCACCAGCCTCCTGAAGAACAAAAAAAACATGCTTATCATTTAAATAAAGTGAAAATCTTTTTTTTTTTTTTAAGTTTTATTTTGGACAAAAAAAATAAAGTTTGCTAGTTTGTTAGTTGTTTACTTAGTGATTCCAGAGCCTTCTCATTCAGATTTCCAAGAATGACCGCCAGACCCAACGCCCCATTCATGACATTATAGTCTTCTTGAAAAAGGGGGCATGTCAGCAGAATCAGCAGGATCTCCGGCGATTTTAGGGCAGTCATCGATTCAACAAGCAAGTCAGTCAGGAGTTTTAGGTTTACCTGTGTGAAATATATATATATATATGAGATAAAATGGCAATGTTAACACAGTGTGCATTTGTTTGTAAATGAATAAATCATTGACTTCTTTGCTAAATGTCCATACCCAAAAGAGCCTGGTAGGAAATGACTGCATGTAACAGGGGGACTCATTCAGTCAATTTATGTCTCAAGCAGAAGACAAAGAAAATGGCCTGAATGTTTTAATTATTTCAAGGATTTCTTAACTGATTGTTTGATCCATGGCACCGCCAGCAGCTGGTCAAAAGCTTGGCTAGCAGCCTCGAGGTCCACAGTAAGGGCACCTGCTTCCAACGAAGACCCACTAATAACAAAAGCAAAGTGAAAACACCAGTCTTTTAATTGTAAAACCTACTTTCCTCCCCTGAACATAATAACTGATTTTACTACTAAAACATGACAGAAAACAGCAGCCAACACAGAAAGGACTTACTTGGCTTTTGTGAAACTCGCAACAAGACTTGAACTCGTGAAAAACATCATGGATATTTCTCTGTTGCACAAAGAGAGAAAAGCATTGGGAGAGCCCAAAAACTACAGTTGCTGAATATAAGATTAATATTTCATATGTGAAAATACATAATTACAAAAATTACCTCCTCGCCTCTGCATTGCCATGTGTCATTGACAGCCAACTTTGCAGTTTTGTCTCATCGAGCCGCCCAGTTATCCGTCCTCGATCCACATTCTTAAAAGAAACAAACCAGACATAACATTTCAGGCAGTGAGCTTAACAAAGATGACAAAATAGACTTTTAAACTGAAAATGTATTGTTACAACTTTTGATGTACAGGGACAAAAAAACAGGAGAATATCAGTTTACACATGCTTAATGTAAAAGAAAATCAGTAAGAACAACAAGTCACACATTACCTGTGCAGGTGAGGAGAAAATGAAGTTTGTATTCCACCCAGCTGATATTTTCAAGTCTGCTTAAACAAATAAAAACCATTAAAAACTAATTTAGAGATACATATGCTAGTCTATCAGTACCTGATATAAACCAACGTGCTTTTCAAATCAAGATCCTTCTGTATTTATTTATGTAAATCATTTACTACCAGCTGTCGTGACTGTTGAACTCTGCAGTTTGAGTTGAATTGAATTGTCTTTCACTGCCGTGTTGCCACAACAGGGGAGGAGGAGGAGGAGGAGGAGGCAGATCCACTGATATGGCTCTTTAAAATCTATGAAATACCACACTGCCCATACATACAGTACATACCACTGGGAATGGCGGCTGCATCGTCAACGGTCCATGGAAGTTGAACCAGAGTGGGACTCAGACTGTCCTCAGCTCGTCCAGTCCCAATTTGACCTTTGACCCCATTGCCAAAAGCCCATAGCTGGCCAGAGGAGCCCAAAACCAGAGTGTGACATCTGGGAAACAATTAGGACTTTGCTAAGAATCCTGATATAATATAGCCTACGAAGTAATGATAACTGACTAGATCTACTAATACTTTCTTTAATTAGAGCTTCTCCAATTGACTATAAACATGATCTTATAATTGTGCCAAAATGCCTATCTTAAATAAAATGTAGTTTCAATGTGCAGATAAGCAAACTCCTAATTTTTACCGGCCACATGCAACCTGGGAGGCGGGTCCGTCCAGACCGTCGACCAGTCTGGGTCTCACTTCATTAGCAGCGGAGTTGTGACCGAGCTGACCGCAGCTTCCCTCTCCAAACGTGAAAACCTTACCATCCTGGAAATCACAGCATCACGTAACATCACAAGAGGAAATGCATCAGACTAATTTTCTTTACAATGTGATAATTAATAAAGTTTGTACCTTCGCTAACACAGCAGTGTGCGCCTGTCCACAGCTTATGAAGGAGACACCCAGAGGACTGAGGGCAGGTACCATACAGATGTTAAACCTGCCTGTTAGCGATGGAAAGAAATGCTTATTTCAAATTGATAATAACATGTAAAATAGCTATGCTAAATAAAATACTTATTATAACTTGAATTTTTGACACTTGATCAAATAAAATGCATAATAAGGACCCTGTTTTTTCCTCTGATGTGTTACCATTAAATTTGAGTCTCACAGCTAAGAATCTTTTTTTTCCTGAAAAATAAATAACTGACGAAACTTCCAGGATTTCCAGGAGTAAAATCATATTTTGTTCATTGCACAATAAACAGAAATATCAATTTTTTGCTATCTCAATAGAATGTGAACTTAAAAATCTTAGAAATCTTTTTTTTTTTGTTGCTTTTTTGACTTGAATATAATAAATGAATGAATGAATTGGTGTGAGTTTTGTTTGACATAATTATTATTTGTATTATAATAATTATGTTTATTTAGCCTAGCTGTTTTACATGTTGATTAACAAGCCTCAAAAACACAAGGAAAAAAAAAAGTTGAGTGACCCATAGGCTCCACCTTTATGGACAATCTGCTAAATGTGAACAGGTGAGTGTGTGACTGAGTTAAGGTAAATTAGTAGTACCCTTCTCATCCACCCTGTTGAGTCCCAGCTGGCCAGATTTATTGGCCCCACAGCAGTACACCAGGCCTGGGAGTGTGAGGAAAAGAGTATGGGTCGCTCCGGCTGCAATCTGGGTCACTGCTACACCGGACAGAGCACATACCAGGACAGGTGTGTGCTGCAGTGACACATTCTTCCCTAGACCCAGCTGACCATGACTGTTCAAACCCCATGAGAAGACGTCTCCACCTGCAAAGTGTGAAAGAGTGAAGAAATGATTGTTTTATCAAACTTTAGCGTCCCCAGCAGTGGTAAAACCACGCAGAAAATGCTCCCACACTGCTGACTTGAATGTGCCCAGTGGGTCAGCAATCTCAGGGTTAAAAAGTTGACTGTTGACTGGAATATTACAGCCTTGATTTATTGAAGCTGTCGTGGTAAAATATTAACTTGTACTTTATGACGTCTGCAGGGAACTCAAAACTAGATTTGACACAGTGACATACGAAAATAAACATAAATCATTATTACATTAGATATGAATAAACTTTACAAGCTGTGAAACTGGAGTTGGCCCAAAGACACAATGATGTCATCAGTTTGTTCAGTGTCTTACCTTTAGTCAGTGCCAGAGAGTGGGAGTTTCCACAGGCAACTTGAATCACTGGTACTGGCAATGGTATGGGCACCTGACTGCAAGTTGATTTGACAGTTAAAAAAAAAAAACGTAACCTTAAACCCGCCGTCCACTAACTTTCAGTGGTAACTATGCATATTCATGTATTCCAGAGACTAAGATCTTGCCTTGGTCTGAAATTGTTGCGCGATGGATTTATCCCCAGTTGTCCATCCTCTGCGGCCCCCCAGGAGAACACCTTTCCAGATGCACACACAGCCAGACAGTGGTCCTGACCACATGCCATCGTCACCACATCACCCAGCCCCTCCACACGACCTTACACAGGATGACAGATTGAGATTCACACACAAATACACAAACTACACATAAATATAACAATTTAAATCCAATACTCTACTAACCTGCCTAAACTGTTGTCTTCTAAGCTATAATGAAGAGAAACTATTTATGTCTTGCAAATAAAAGCCTGTTGACAGTGTTTACTTCTTATTTACAGTGGTGGGGTACTGTACATTTTATTTTCATTTTATGTTACTTTATATTTCTGCTTCAATCAATTAATTTGATAGCTATGGCTTCTAGTTAATTTCATTTTAAGATGTCAAATGATGCATTGTTGTTAATTAAACTATCCAGCACCAGTACATAAAATAGTTGAAAGTAGCTTCAGTTCGACCTGCAACAAAATGCTGCTTGCTAATTAAAACATCAAAAATAACAATCCAATAATACAATGTACTAAATATAATAATATAATGCTTAAATAGGCCATTCTGCATATTAAGTACTATAATTTTGAAAGTTTAACTTTGTTTTGCTGATAATAAACTAATTAACTTGTATTTAAGTGTCTAAATGCTTATGTAACCATTATTGCTTTAAATGTATTTACTGTATTCACCAGTTATTCATATTTTGCAGTTCATCAGACTAAACATCAAAACGAAGCATCATATCCAAAGCGTGAACGCAACACTGAGCTAAAAGTCCAACTTCCCCACCACCACTTGAACTCAACGCAAAATGAAGTTCAGCTCCCAGTTAACTTTCGTGTCCTGTTATGACAGAGGGAAACGAAACTGAAACATAGCTCATTTAATTAGCCTGCGTTACGTCTGTGGCAGTCACTCGATGGACGCCATAAACTCAGAAGAAGTCTATGTGTCTGTGCCATGGACACTTGGCTGTCATCCATAGACGATACATGTATTTTTCTTAAAATAAAACTGTCTTGACAGAGTGATGAATAAGAAACAAAGAACCAGATAATCCCGCAGTTACATTACACAGTCGCTAAACGATCATTAAACAGTAAACAAAAAAACAAACAAAAAAAACACGTAATGTTAAATAAAACCTATGTCCGCTTTCAATGTTAGGACCTATATGTTACTTTCACTGACAGAAAGACTATAATCCTACTAAGTATCACACCACATGAATATTTTCTTATGCCCATTATTCCGCTGCCTCTGAAATATAAACACCATCATTACTTACCAGGTGTCCTTCCATCTTTACATTTCTTTCGTCCAAGTTGTCCCTGCGAGTTTTTTCCACATGAGAAAACGCCTCCATCCCTGGTGAGGAATAAAGTGTGCTGGTCCCCGCAGAAGATACTGGTTATAACCCCGGAGACAGTCCAGGACACCGGACTGAGGGCTGTCTCTGGACCGAACTGTCCACTGGAGCTGTCTCCCCAACAGTGCAGCTGCACCATGTCTTCACCTGGACCAAAATGATCAGTGTACATTACAGCCTCTGTTGTGGCAATTTAACTCAGCTGATGCTGCCTTCAAGTGCTATCGGAGGTTTCACAATATTGAGTTGAACCACTCATTATTTGACTGTATCGTACTATATAGTGCTTTTGGAAGAGTTAATATGTCGAACACAATTTTTAAGTTTGTTGGTTACAGTTTGTCATTTACTTTTGAGTAAAACCAAGCAAGTACAACCAACAGTGGGAATGGATAGAAGTAGAATTTACGAGCTTACCAGGAGACGTGAAGGCAGCATGAGAGCTAAACGGAGCAAATGTTTGTGTTACATAACTTGATATCAATCAGTTTGTTACTCACTCACTCTAAATGTCGTAAATACAGTATCTGCAATAAGAATAGATGCGAGTTTCTTGTGTTTAGAGTGAACTGACTCAAATGAACAAACTTTTTTATCGGTAAAAGCCCGGGACTTTGTTTTTTTTTTTAAGAGAGTACAGGCAAGAGTACAGTAAATCTTACAAATACAAAATGTGACGTACACATGCAAGATTGACATTGCTTTTTAATACAGACACAAATCAGGCATTTATAACAAATTCTCTTATTCCAGATACATATGCCAATATCCTCTCTGCCTTAAACTGTAGATGTGGTAGGAATAGATCAGATATTGGGTTTGGTTTCACAGAAATGAAACTAAGGTAAGTGTTTCTGCAGGGGTGTGTCATCAAAACAATTTCAGACCAAATGAAACTAAAACAAATGATGCAGTAATAAAAAGAGGTGTGCCCCACAAGTGTAAGAAATAAATGACACTTGTATATACAGTATACATATATAAAACTATTTCTAATGTCTATCACATCTGTTGCTTTTCACATTGTTCTGTCAAATGTATCATCTTTAGCTATACATTTTAAAAACACAATCCCTGTTGAACAGTATATAATACACTTAACGCCATGTAATATTGGGGGTTGCTAGGGGTAACCAGCTGAATGGAGCTCTGTCTAAGGGGCATTGCTTCAACTCATCAATCAAATTTTTTCTGCACCTGACCAACTCCTTCCTGTTGAGCATGACATCTGAAACAGAATACACACCGACGGACCCGTCCTCAAAACCCACAAACACACACTGCTGCTTACACACAACCAGAGTCAATGGATTCTTAGACAGACGCACACTCCCTACTCTTTCCCCATCCATTAGTCGACCGACTGTGAGGACGGGCCTCGCAAGTGGGTCACAGGCACAGGTTTTCTCCAGGCTGATGTAGGCAGCAAAACATCCAGTTTTGTCCAAGCATGCTTTAATGACAGGACCATCGGCTTTGAATGAGCACAGCCTGACATGAGACAGGTCCAAGAGGTTGATGGTGTCATTATCAGTGGACAGCAGTGCGTAGTTCCCATTTGAGGACATTTGGAAGTCTTGCGGCTGACATTGGAACGTATACGGCAGCTGAAAGTGCCTGCACACAGTCTCCTCTGCTACCTTCCAGGTGTAGACTGCCCCTGAGGCTACCATCACCACCACAAAGTCTGGGTGCTCTGACAGAGTGTGGAAAGCAACAACATGCTCAGAGCTTTCCACACAGGAGAAACGCTTGCTGATGGAGCCTGACCACAGACTGGCAGCTATCAGGTCACCATGGTGACAGCCAATTAGGAAGGTGCTCTCAGGAGACACCTTGGCATTGGATAGGTACAGGTGTATGCTGCACACAATACTCCCATTTCCCAGCTTCCACACCTGAGACAACCCTCGCTTGGATATACTCACCCCAAAGTTACTATTAGGGGTGATAAGAATATCTGTAGCTCTGGTGCCACTGATACGCAAGATGTTCTGACCTGTTTCCATCTGCCAAACGTAAACTTCCTCTGCTGAGAGTGTCACAAGATGGATGTTATCTGGAGAAAGGCACAGTTTTTCCACAGGACCATCATGTAGGAAGTTAGCATGTGGAAAGCCTGTCTCCAAACTCCATCTCCACACCTTCTCTGACCCGTCTGAGGTGTAGAACCACTTCCCTGTTTGTTCGACCACCACATCCTTTACTCCACACCCTGTTTTCGGAGCTGTACCTGCAGCACCTATCATCTCAGAGTCCCACACTGTCAGGCAGCCGTCACGAGCAACACAAATGACATCTGAGGCCATTTTGAGGAGTGTATGAGGCTGCTTGTTTGCTTCTAAGGAGAGGACGCACTCCCCTGTGCTGACCCTCCACGCCAAGACAAGTGCACATGTGTCTAGCAAAGCCAGGAAAAGGTGGCCATCCTGGGAGAGCACAGCCTGGCTGAAGGCCCTCCCTTTAGGAGCCAAGAACTGGTCCCAGATCTCCCACTCACATGTATCCCACAGCATAACCTGACGAGACTGACACACCAATAACATTTCAGTTTCTTTTGAGTAATCTGTATTGAGGATGTTATCAGTTTTACCCCCAGTAAATCTTTCCTTTACAAGTCTGGGTGGTTGTGTTTTGATTGCAACATCCCATACAGTTACATTCCCGGTCCTGTCAACACATGCCATTTCTCTCTTATCTTCACAGAGGATTATCGATGTAACTGCATTGTGGTTTGAGTTTGTGCAGCTGCCAAGCAGTCTGCTGGAGTCTGTGTCAAATATGGACACTGTACCTTTCTCCTGCCCACAGTACATGTAAAATCCATTAGACGAGCAAACCAAACAGGTCACAGAGCTCTGACACTGGAAATGAGTGAAGGTCTCACTGGAGATGTTAAACACACTCACAAAACTCTCATCTTTCCACCACATAAACAGCTTTTTCTGACGTCCAACAAACCCCATAATTTCATTTAGTGTTTTTTGGCTTGACTTTTGTTCAAACTCTGTTTTCATAGGGTCTTTAAGCTCTAGTAACATCTCTAGGCCTGTCACATCCCATAAGAAAAGCTTGTTGCACTGCGTGGAAAGGAGCATGAATCGAGCGCTACTCTTCACTCCTGCAAACTTCAGCTCCTTCTGCTCACAGGTCAGTGACACTTTAACTACATCACATCCAGAACCCTTCCAAATCCAAACAGAGCCATCGTCCATGATCAGTGCAACAATCCCACAGTCTGTGCCTGCTGCTTCTAGCACAGAGACGTCCTTGGTCTTGGCATCGCACTTTAAACACTGAATGGGGGGAACAGAGGAAGGAGCAGGACAAAGAGCGACTCCTAATCCACTTCCTCTTTTCCTCCTCTCCTGTCTGATCTCTCTGACATAACCTTCGAGCACAGGAAAGACCTCAAGATAAGGGAGGAGGCTTGATTCCATCACCTTGGGCAGCTGCAGAGGTGTGTGCTGCAGTAAGCAAGCAGAAGACTTCAATGAGCTTGCTAGGAGTTGTCTTTCTCTTAAAAATTGAAACTGTGATGACCCTTGGTCACCCTCCAACATGGTAACCAGATCTCCTAGAAGTCCAGCTCGAACCATAGCCTGGTGAAACCCCAATGACATTAACAACCCGTGCTCCAACTCCTCCCACCTGCCACTTTGTTGCAAGTGATACGGCAATTCTACGACTTTCCTCAAATTCACCTGACCAGCATCTTTGGACAAAGAAGTGAAGACAAATGGCTGGTTGGATGGCTGCCTGTCTATGTATATTTTCGCTTGGACAGTGTCTTTGTTTAGACCTGGTTCCTGGTTAACAAGAAGTGGTTTAGCATTCCCACAAGCCCACTGGCCACTGAAATAATCCGCCATCTCCGAATGAATCTCCCTCCTCGCCTCATTAGTGCCTAAATACCTCTTAGCTACCACAAGCTTGAAATGCCTGCTGACCCAGAACAAAACACGTGACCTTACAAATGTCCTCCTGATGAGAAACCTCCTCAAATCCAACAGAAGTCTCTCCACGTCAATTTGTGGCACCCTCATAGTGGAGGAGGGGCTCTCATTCTTCTGAATATACTCAGAGAGCACCTCATCATCGCTGGACAGGAGATCGTTGAGCTCAACCTCAGTGAGCCCAGTCCTGGAGAGGGTGAGGTAGGAGACGGCACGAGCCACGATAGAGGAGCCATGTTTCTGTTCGAGGTGATTCAGGAGAGCAGATATGGATGCATGGACGCCATCGGGGAGAGATGACTCAGTCACATCTGAATCTGATAATGCGAAAAGAGAAGGGGAGAGGGTTTTGAAAGTTGAAGTCTGGTGATACTCTCAGACAATAAGAAAAATACGGAATTTAAGCACTCTGCTGAAACTGTATTTTTGTTTAATGTATCAGTCGTACCAGAGTACCAGAGCGAGGTATGCACATGCAATAGCTGAGCATAGAGAGTCAGACAACAGGAAGTCAGCGCCTGGTTCACCAGAGCCTGTTGTCCTGATGTCACCCTCCTTCCTGAACTGATCAGCAGCGACGCCAACATCTTCACACACTCTTTCCTGTCCGCCAATCCCAACTGTACACAAACATATCCTGACTCCTTCTCACTGCCCTTTGGTACACAGCGAGGCGGACTGCATTGTGGGTATTGTAGTTTGATGGCCTGCAGGATGTGTGCTCCGCTGGAGGAGACTGTGAGGATTAGTTTGGCACCAAGAGGAAGGGGGGAGGGGAGGCTCTCAATGATTTGAGGGCAAATAAAGTTGTTTTCGATTTGGTCGAGGCCGTCAAGGATTAAAACTAGAGGCTGTTTGGGAGAAGGCAGAAGGGAGAGGAGGGAGGAAAGACATTCTTTAAGCTCAGACAGACTAATGTCAGGTTTTATGATGTCAGAATGAGGTCCTCTAGGATCTGGGCATTGTATGGTAGAAAGGTTTAGGTTAGAGTCAGAGACTTTCTCTCTGGTGGTGGGTTCATGGTGAGAATCCAGAGCAGATACTGGGCTACAGTTGGATTTGTAGTCTCTGGGGTGAGTGATGCAGCTAAGATCATCCGGGTCCTTGCCAAGGTAGAAGATGGGACCCTGCTTAGGGGAGGAGTCGCTGTGATATCTCCTGGCTATTTGATAACACAGGCTGGACAACAGTTGCTTTGGGGAAAGCACCTGCTGGTTGCAAATATAAGGGATCACCACAGGATCAGTGTCTGGTAGCCACGACTTCATCTGTGGAGAGAGACAGAGAGACAGGAGACTGATGGAGACTCTGGAGGGACTCATATCTAATATGAATACAACTTATATTTAAATGTTGTATAAAAACAAAGAGAGAAGGACATGTCAATTTAATGGAACTGAGTTAAACATGTCACTACAGTTCACTTACCTGTTGAGCACAGTGCGCCAGCAGAACTGTCTTCCCTGTGCACGGCCCTCCTGTCACCACTAGGGGGCAGTGTTGGTCACTCTGTTCTACATAGGCTCTTATCTACAACCAACGAAAGTATACTTCAGTGATGCTATGATGCAAATAACAATGTCAGTGTAGTGGAAGATTTTTTAGAGTGATTGTATTTTTAACTTGTCTTCTTATTGTAATAGGAAAATGTAATCCATCATATGTGTGCTCTCATGTAACCTCATTTTAACCTCTTTGTTGATAAGCTTTCCCAGTTACAGCTGGACTGCCCTTGGCTGTGGTAAAGGCCTGAAACCACCAACTGCCAGCACATCCTCATCCTACACTATCTAGACCAAAGCCAGTTAAAAATCAAAATATTTTATGCTGTTTTTTTGTCTTTAGAAACCATCCAGAAAAAACACTTTATCCTCACCTCTTCCTCTTCGGGCCGAATGATGCCATAGAGACGGGACAGGGTGTAACACAGCTCCTCCTGCTCAGCCTGCTCTCGGGCCAAAGCATCACCAAGCTGAAACCCCTCTCTGACATCTAACATGTTCCAGCTGTCAATCAACCCCACGAGGTCAGAGTACACCTGCTGGCACAGAGACATGGCATAGCTTCTCCTCCTGGCTGTTGTGTAACCATGGCGATGATCACACTCTGTGGTGGAGGTGTAGACTAGAAGCCGACGGGAAGTGATCAGACCAGGGAGGAAGTTGTCACAAAGCTCTGAGAATAACTGTCCGTCAGTAAGTGCTGTCTTTAGGTCAGAGGTGGCAGCCTTAAAAAAAAAAATTCACTTTTGATACATTCTCAATCTTAATTAATTAAAGATTGCATTTCATATTTAGCCACTTCTATTATACAACAAAAACAAATATTTTTAAAACAATTTCCGAAACATGAAGTTAATAGGTTTCATAATAAATGATGACAATAGATTATGTGCCATATACGGTAAATAAACTTTATTACTCTTATTTAATATATAGTATTCACCTTGATTTTGTCAAATTCAGACACCCTGATCTTTAATTACAGCATTACACAAGCTTCATCAGGTTTAGGAATATATTATTTCAAGAAACTGAACACCTTAGCTGTATGAATCATGCAAACTAGAGCTGTGGCAATATAAAACATGACCACATATTTCAACTGCCTGCCTCGACAAACCATATAGTTTATAGGTATAGTTTTCATTCAATGTTATTGTGATCATCAACAAAAAGACAAGGAAGCTCCTGTGATTGACAGTTGCAGGTGAGTGCAAGTTAACTAAGACTTCATATCAACCACTTAATTTCAATAAATAATTAGGACATTTTTGCATTTTCTCTAATAAGCCCCACTTGCTTCTTCTCTAAGAAACATAAAAAGATAAAGTTTGGGTTTCTGATGGGCAAAAGTAACCACGTGTTCAGCTGTAACTAAACACTTTTTTTCTCCTTTCAAAACAAACAACGAAAAACATTAATGGTGGTTGCATTAGTGGATCAAAATTTTTTGATTCATTCATACTTGTGTCAACATGATAATGGATTTTTATGACTCACTCATATTAGACTATATGTGCCTCATAAATGGAGACTGAGTGAAAGTGAGGTGTGTTATGACACTCAATCTGTGGTGCAGGATACAGCAACAAATAAATAAATGCTCATGAGAAAGTGATGGATGACTTTTACCTCTGACTGCGTCTGCTGCTGTAAGTTCATCTGTCTTTTCTCTCTCTCTCCTTCTGGATTGATGACCTTGTGGACGTAGACCAGGCAGCGTCTGATGATGTCATCATTAGGACGGCTGTCCAGAGCGAATCGTAGATCTGCATCGAGGGCTGGACAGGAGAGGAAACGCACACGTTAAGTTACACTTCAGCATTGAGCAAACCCCCCCCACACACACACAAATACAGTGTATATTCCACCTGATCGGTAGTAGCTGTGGGCTCTCTCTGGGGTCATAAGACCGTTGTGGACACACAGACTCACAGTGGTCTGAAACACCTTCCTCAGATCTTCATCTTTAGCCTTCATCTTGCTCTCCTCTTCCTCATTAACCTCTGTCTGCTCAACAAAAAACAGATTTTGATTTAGATTTAGACAGCAGCACCACAATCTAATGGCTGTGGAGACAAAGTTTTAGAAAAGAAACATATATTAATTATCCAGGTAAACTATATCTAAAATATGATCACATTATCACTAAAAATATATTCATACTGTTCGAGAAATATAGAGTTATCTGATATACAGAATACAAACAATCAGGATTATTAACTCTTCTGATTATTAACTGATATTTCTAAATGTTTTGCATGGTTTTATAAGGAAACAAATTATTTTAGAGGACTTAATTTTTCAAGGAAATTTAATTGAGCCTCTGCCATTCATAAACAAATCTGCCACAGATAATTAAATTCATTTTTACTCACACTTAATTCACAGCTACTAAATGTAATTGTTTGCTTTATGAGAGAAGTTCAATTATAATTCATAAATATACATCAAGATGAAATTCACTTCAGTGGGTAAAAGAGTAAAGCTGAGGTGCTCCTTACCTGAGCACAGCAAGTGTCTCTGTGTGGAGGTCTGAGGCAGTAGGAGGGAGGGATGGTGTTCTCGTCCCTCTGGTAAACTCTCTCCAGCTCCAGGGTGCCGACGCCTGCCTGCTGGCCCTCCTGCAGCAGCAGCTGGAACTCAGACACCTCCACCTGGGTGGGCAGACCGGCTGTGCCATACTGATGTCCTACCAGTGCCTGCAGCACCGCCATGTGGTCACAGAGGGAACATCAGCATGTAATGCATTGATAAGTGCAGATTAGTACATATTTGTATTGTTGTTCATTGATTCATTAAGCTTGAGAGCACTTAGTTTTCTTCATTGTGTTCTGTGCAGCAGCTGGAAAAGACAGGGGTGTTATTATGCGCCTGTGATTCTATACAGTGTCATCCAATCCAATTCTGTGAATCTTATGATCATTGATATGTGTTGAAACTGTGTCAGATAGGTGCTGTTGATGTTTTTTTTAACAGATGTTGACAGATGTATCCTGTGACTTAGGAATTTGGAGTTTCACTCTGGTCAAAAAAGTCTTTATTATTTTGGTAAATAACACAGACTCAGATAGCTAAATTGTTGATGCGGTGATCGAAACCTGTGACTTTCCAGTTATAAGACAATCTGTTCAACCTCTCTCACACACCCCCAAAAGCCTGAAAAGCTGCTCTCATACTATTAGAAACCTCAAGATTCAACAGGGACTGATCTGATGACAGCTAATAGTGAATATGCAGCTTTAAGGCAGTACAGATAGTCCTCCAGGGCTGCTACTGCTGGCACTGTAGGTATCAATCAAACTGCACATGGACCCTGGGATTTTCTGTTCTGCTGTACACTACATGATTACATCATTTCTGGTGATTTATTTACCAGTAAAAATGGTCCAGCTGAGCTCTCTCTGCATTCTTTAATCAGCTGCTGTCTGGTGTATTCATCTGGCCAACGACTGGGATCACTGGACTCAAATGGGTCTATCACCTGCAGACACACAGACACAGAGACACAGAGACACAGGGACACAGAGACACACAGACACACAATAGTTAAAATCATCTAGAGGGGAGATGACTGATAATTCAGTTTATGAAAAGCACACAGCGAGGTGTAATAACAATTGGCCCTGTAGTGGCTAAATAACATATCATATTGTTCCATCTTTCTAATTACATACACTGCTGAATAAAGACAACACAGTGAGCTGGTTGAACTGCCCTGAGGTGATCTGATACACACACAGATGCATGAACACAAACTAACGCACTATGCAGAGTCGCATTACAGCTGCTCATTTTTTTTGCTTTCTCTTTTTTTTGTCAAATTTAATCAGGCAAAGTTAAGTAAAATTGACTGCACTTTTACAGCGATGGCCTCAGGGAGTAGTGTTAGGTGTACACACACACACACACACACTCACCTGGAAGCTACCAAATATTATTTCTTTTGTACTATGCTGTTGGCAGTGTGCACTGTTTTGCTTGAGTCTTGGTGATCCTCTTCCATGGATGAACAAGGTGTCCATGAATCAGTCAGTTATTCTTCTTGTCAACTGACAGAAAATTAATTCGTTGGCAAATAGTTTGATTTGATTTTGACTGTTGCTCAGAGAAAACAGTAACTTCAATTCATGATCTTCACCTCATCTGAAACTGCCATTATATTTGACATTTTATAAATACAGCAACTGAATAATTCATGTAGACTATAATCAGAAAGTAACTGTTAATCAAAAGTTAAAAGTTGAGAACATCTACTTTTGATCCAGACAGAAAACATGCACATTTCAGTAGATCTTCAGGTTGGAAAAATGATGGCACGACCAGGAACGCATCACCGCAGCTGAAACAACTTCATCTTTATAACTTAATTCAAGATCAAACTTTTGCTACAGATTTGAAATAAAGTAAGTTGCAATGTTTCCTCCAGTGGGCCATAGCTGCTCCTCCTAGCTCTAAAAGCCATAAATACTGTGAGTGTTTATGACACTACTATATTGGTTTTTTAATGTAGCATCAATAGTGTCAGCATACTGCTTCAGCCTGTTTGTTTATTGTGATAAAAAGAGAGAGAGGATATGAAACTTTAAAAAAAAAAAAAAAAAAAGAAAGAAAGTACCTCCCCTGCTGCAACACGGCAACAAAACACAACAGAGAGAAGTGGATCGTATACTCACCCTGACGTCCACTCCCAGTGTGTTTCTGCAGTGCTCTCGAAGTTTGGGGAAAACACTCTCTCTCAGAGCTCTGCGCTCGACAACGCTGTCTGTACAAAGTGTAAAAACAAACACGATACATCACAAAACAACTCAAGAAACATGACTAAAGCACAAAAATGTCTACATCTACATACCCTCTGGGTTAGAGCACAGATAGAGTTTCACACAGGACGAGCTGTAGGAGGAATCAGACGGAGACCAGTCCATTTGTTTCCCTCTGGAGCACATGACAAATCAAGATATATTGTTAACAAAAGTCAGCAAAAGAAAGTCAGTATGGAGTCTTTCATGGACCCAAATAAAAAGTTCACAGTTGCTGCTTCTCCTCTGCATTGTTGATTCTCTTTTCCCTCCTGCTAAACTCAGGAAATCCTGGCTTCAGCTGTTTATAGTGTGTTATCATGATCACACCCACTTCTAGGGACTGTAAAGTCTATACACACACACACACACACACACACACACACACACACACACACACACACACACGTTAGTTACACAAATTCTCAACTGTGGCCATAATACTCAAATTTGTCAGACAGGTGCATACAAACACAAATATCCTCCTAACTACTTACAAGAGGACCCATGTTGAAAGAGACACACAAACAATTTTTCCATATTTTTTTTATTAATTAACATTTGTACACAATAAATACAAACTTTGTTTTTTGTACAGCCAATAATAATATGCAGAAAGACTTTTGCACCTGTTCTCATTATTGTCACCATGGCAACAGTCTGTGAAGAGAGAGAAGGCCAGTTGTTCCACCACATCATTAATAACAGCAGCAGCGGTGCAGCTGCTCCAAATCCAAGGATGAAAAATATAGAATTATATGATACATTAAAAAACAAAAACAGGCTCAAACCAAAAAATTAAACACTGTAGCAGACCAGATGGGCTGTTAACAAGGGAAAATAATCATGTTCGAAGTGTCAGCTAGCAACAAAAAGTCCTACATTTTGATGGATTGACTAATGGAGCATTTATGGTGGGATGTTCTGTGGGATGCTGCTGTAAACCATAAACTTCAAAACAAGTTTGAAAACCAGTATAAATAAGATCTCAGAGAGATCAAGGAGAGGCTGTTGTTCAAGTCGTCTTGACCACTCTGTTACAAGTCAATGTTAGTTCCTACAACAGCAGAAGAGCAGAGGTTTGGATCTGAAACTTTAACTAAGTCCAGCATGCTTAACCTTTGTTAGGTGTGGATGCTACACAAAATGTTTTGTTTCTAAAAAATGATGCAAAAAAATCAAGGATGTTTTCAGTATTTTCACAATTTCTCGCATCACTTTTTTCAGTCTGACATAATTAACCTCCAGTATAGAGACCAATCAATTTGAGCCCAAGCCTCAAGCTGTGTCCCAACTCCATACTTCATACTTCATATTAATACTACATAGTATGTATTTTATACCAATCCATACTATTTTTGCAGTTAATACACAGGAAATTAATATACTTTACAGTTAATGTACTGCTACTTTGGAGCAGGACTGATAAATGTCATTAGTAAGTAGAGAGCAACACAGATTTAATACTTTTTTTTTTGTTTTCCAGTATGTTTCTGAAGCATTCCCACCAACGGAGAACAAGTACTGTTCTAATTGTCTCCATCTATGAAAGGCTCCTTTCATAAATTTCTTATCTGTGTGCACCGTGAGAAAGTAGTGTTCATCAACATCACACACAGTATCAAGATAATTTAGTGTCCATACTGACATCTCTGAGTATAATTTAATTTGTGGTGTGAATGATCAACAAAATCAAAGCCTAGTTAAAATAAATATGTAGGAAGGAACTGGGGCACATCTTCAGAGTCGAACACAGACCTAATCAAAATTCCTCCTCTCTCCGATAAACAATCACACGCGCAAACAGCTAGGCCTATCCCAAGACCAAAAAAAAGAAAGAAAAGAAAAAAAATACACACACATTTTCTCCATGTTTTCATTCAAAGGATCCCTTACTGTAATTTTTTTCATTTGTTGTTTATAAGTTAAGGAAAACACCAAATTACATTGTCCACAATTATCTCTCCATCTCTTTAGAAGAGTGGAGAAGTGAAAATAAAAGTATCAGTCACACTGAAACAATGAGGATCCACCACAGCATTAATGAAAAGAATGACTCTGACTTCTGTATTTGTAACTACAGTGATTCAACAGAGTCATTTCTACATGTCCCGCTGCTACGTGCAGGTACTGCTACTTTCCAGGGAAGGTACAAATAAATAAAAGTGCTACGCTGCCCTTTAGGCAAGGAGTTTTAAAGGTTTGAGGGGTGTGTTAGGGGGAAGATTTTTTTACTTTGAGTAAAAAAAAAAAAAAGAACGAAATTGTACTTTGAATGTTGCTTGCAAGTTCTGTTCTTTCCATTCAGAATGATGTATTTATTTTATACATCTCTTTTGTTTTCTGTTTCTACCATGGTTAATCGAAGTTGAAATGTAAGACAGTGGGAAAAGATGAGGATGATGTCAAACTGGAAATATTAAAGGTTCATTTGTTTTTATGGATGTTTTCTCTGCTGCATTAAAAAGCCAGAATCCCATTGTAATGTGATGGAGATGCTTTGCAAAAGCAACAGAGAGAAATAATACCTGCGAATGTAATGCGTGTCAGTTAAACAAAGATATATGTTATAGGTGAATAAAATCAGTGTGATAGGAGATATGATCTGTAGGGATAAAAGTCATACTGTTCTTTCTGTGATTAATAAAATCTCCTGACCCCAAATATTTTTCAGTGTCTATATCATCTCAAATAAAACTTTTCTCTGTCACCACATGGTGAATACCAACAATTGCAGTGCCTTTGAAAGCACCATCATCCTCCTCCTGAACCAATCAGTGATACAAACACAGAGCGGGTCACAGAATGAGAGCAGATATAGCAATGTGTGTGTAATATTATGTAACTGTATGTGTGTATATGAAAGCTACTGATTCACACTGACTGCCAATGGACAGAACAGACATTAGAGAAAAGAGGGAGAGAAATAAAGGAAGGGTGGGGAGAGAAGTGGAGATAAGAGCAGAAGGGAGGATCCAGCCTCCATTTTCTCTCTTTTTCTTTCATCGTCTCCTCCCCTCTCTCCTTTCATCTCTTCTTCATATTGTATTTACAATGCCCTTTCAGTATAAGATGAGGATAAAACTTCCACTACATATCAGACATGGTCATCCATTCAGCTGAGTTAGTCTATATGAAACGCTGTGCATAACATTCCTATGACAACAGTAATGTACTGTACTAATACACATTGAATACGTATGATGATAAGGACTATATATGGCAAGGGAAGGGCTGGGGAGGGGGACGCTGTGTCCACACACAACACCCAGTTTCTCTGTCCATTTACTTCAACCCCCACTGCACTCCAAAACATGACAAACTTGGCAAGTTTTGACTCATTCCCTTTCATCAAGCTTACTTTTTATGGAGCCCCAACACTGAAACACAAAATTTAGTAAATAAGTTAAAAATATAACATATTTAAAAGTTCTTTTTCTTTTTCTTTACTACCAATCAGTGGATACAATAGTAGAAAACTTAATTTCACTCACTTTTCTATGTAACTTTTATGGCCTATTTTATTTTCAAACCCATTTTCCCGTTGTTTGGTGTATTTAATCATGTAATTATTCCCTATTTTAACCATGCATGTATAATCATTTGGAAATTTGTTAAATATGTGGAGCACTGGAAACAATGTGCTAAACTGAAAACATTAGCAACTATGCACAGTGAGCATCAACCTTCTCTATTAATGTTAGCCACCATCTGAAGCTGACTTGGCTAGACTGTGTGGCTAGCTAGCTTAACTGACAATACGGGTGAGCCAAACAAACTGAGCATCAGTCCTTTCAGCTAGCTAGCTAGCTAGAGCTAACTGTCTTCACAGCTTGTGCACCTGATGTTAACCATCAAATTATTGTACTGCATGCTGCTGTAGCTAAAGCTTTTTAGCCAACAAACTACTTGCTGTGCTACAGTGCTACTTGGAAGTTCACTGACTTCTTTATCGAAGATAATGGAACTAAGTCTTGGACTTCATTGTGTCATCCTCAACATTTTGTAGATGTATGTAATTAAATCTCTCTTTTCTCAAAATGTAAAACTGAACTCAAAAGTTCTAATTTGTTGCTAGCTTTGCCAGCGTTAGCTTGTTGACTACAATGCTTTAGTGACTGATACAAGAGTTTCTACAGTGATGCTACAGCAGTATAAAGTACAGCACATGGATAATAAACATAACATACACTGACTGGTATAGTTTAATTAAGACAGTTAGCTTCAGCTCGGTACCTAGCAGAAAAGGTCACTCAGTGCGTTTAGATTCCAGTGTTTGCAACAATCATATCTCCTTTCTCCAAATATTGGTAATTTTCCTAATTATTATATGTTAAGGACAGTTGGGAATGTGGTGAGGAAAGGGAAATGTGTGTGGTGATAATAGACAAATGATTAAATGTGTGCCAAGACCAAAACAAAAAAGAAATACATATAAAAAGAAAATGGGCTTATGAAAGATAAGTGATATGTATGATAGTAATATGAGCAAAATAATTTGTTTTCATTTATTGAATCTACTAATAGGCAGTAAAGGGGAAGAAAATCAATCTCCTTACTTATTGACAGTTACATAAAGTATAAAGCTTTATATTTATTTACATTTACTATTTAAGTAACAGTAATATTTATGTATTTTCATGATATTTTTGATTTGTCTGATTTCCCTTTACTATACTTTGTCAGTGTCAGGGCTCCAAAGTTTTTCTCATGCTTTATGATTATTTGTTAGCATGTGAGTGATTAAAACAAGTTCAAATATATAAATAAAAAATAAACTGCACAGAGAAATAAACTGAATATCTTAAAGTAAGCTTAATAAGACAAAAGAAAACTTGCCAAACCCATCATTTACTTCTTACTCCCCCCTCTCCAAACATTCTCCCTCCTCTTCCTGCTCCTTTTACTGTGCTCTGGTTTGCTGTCTGATGAGGTGAAGTTTTAAGGCAAGACTGGAAGGACAAGGGAGGGCGGAGAGGGATACGGAGGCAGCCACTGCTGCACTTCATTAGGAAGCTACTACGGAGATTAATTAATTGGATACTCTGCCTTTATCTCCTCTCTCTTCTCTCCTCCTCCACTTGAGGAGGAGAGAAGATGCGGAACGGCCGGAGGGGTCGACATGGTTCAGTTCGGTTTACTTCACATCTTTTTTATCTCAGCTCATTTCAGTTCAGAGCAGTTCAGTTCTTCAGGCTGTAGGATAAGTCTGTCTGTCATCTGTTTTAATTTTTTTGAGTGTCTAAAACCAACCAAGCCTGCCAACTTGTCTGCCTGTCACACCAGTGTGATCTCCACCTCCTCCGTCTTGTCGCTCTTCTCCTGCTGTCTCCGGGAGTGCTGTTTAGGTGGAGGAGGGGCAGCTCGCACCTGCAGCAGTGACATAAAACAAATTAAGTGTGAGTGTAAGAAAAAAACAACGTGAGGAAAAATACTGTCAACATAACAGAGATGTCCTATCTTTCTTAATTTGACTAACAGCATAATGTTTATTTCCTGCTGTACGGCATAAACCTTTTATATCTCCAAAAAGTAAGGATTTTTCATTCTCTACTTTTAGAGCCTGGTTTTAAATAAACACAAAAGAATAAGATAAAAATGAACAACATAGAGACAGTGACACCGAGATATACCAATCAATTTGTATAAAATGTGTGTAAAACACAATAAAAGGCTGCAACTAACAATTAGTTTTATGATGGATTAATCTGTCAGTAAGTGGTTTGTCTGTGTGTTTGGTCTACAAAATTTAGAGACAAAGGCCCTTTGCAAGTTTTTAAAGCCCAAGGTGAAATCTTCAAATTGCTCTTTTTGTCTGACCACCAGTCCAGTGCCAAGGCACACACACAGTGAGGCTGGAACGGTTAACTTAAGCCATAAACAATTAATCAATTATCAAAATAGTTGCTGATTTTTCTGTTTCTGTTGATTGACTTACTGATTCATCTGCTAATTGTTTTTAGTGTTACATATACAGTTCTTCTGTAATCCACTTAATACGGTTGACACTTATTGAAACAACTCAGTTTGTTACACTGACATACATTAATATATTACATGCAATAACCAGAATGTTCTTTGCAGAAAACAAACAAGTATGCCATCTTCCATACAAAGCACACTTATTGAAATAACTTTGATACTAACAGGTCGTAGTTTGCCTGGGCCTCCTTCAGGGGTGAATCGTGGCGGCTGAGTCTGAGGAAATCCTGGAGACACTGGACTCCTGCCAGAGCTCTGATCTACAAAGAAAGAGAAAGATTTTTAATAAAAAGTCACAATGACCTTTCTCAACTATTTCAGTTAGTTTGCGTTTGCGTATCTTACTGTGAGTGGACAGTGGGCCCTTGTGTGATGAGGCAGGCAGTGGAGGTTTGTGCTCCCCATTAAGTGCAGTGGAAGGTGAGCGTGGGAGAGGAGGTGGGGTGGAGGTCTCGGGGCTGGTGAAAGGGCTGATGGGAGGTTGGTCGTACAGCGGAAGAGGGGGCAGAGAAGATGGCAACTTCAGTGATGGAGAGATCTAAAGAAAGAGACAGAAATTGAGAAATACATCACTGAAAATTTGCTGCTCATCTGTGATCCCACATCACATTACTAATGATATGAATTTTCTAAATTCTTGTCAGTTGAGTCTCCAGAGAAAAATATGTCTCTTTAGCTGCTAAATGCCCTACTATGTTCACCAGCTGTGTGTCAGCCGTTACGTAGGTATAGTATGTTTTCTTTAGCTTTTGTCTGATAACAGCTGAGGTCTGCTGCTGATGGAAACAACGCTGATTAAAAGTGGTGGGAGTGAATCAAGAAGAATGCAGCCAGGAAACCAAAACAATGAGCTGAAAGATGCTAAAACATTGCAGAGAGGGAATATGAAATTGCATTTGTGTTCATCACTCCAAGCGACACCTTTCACATTATACAGTAATTTCATCCATCGTTAATATAAAATACTGTTAATATATGAGGGACATAGGGAGGAATACCTTACAGAAATATTGCCGCTTTACTAGTTTGAAGTGTGACCTGCCACTGCACACACCTCGGAGGATTCAGATCTTTTACTAATCTTCCCAACATAAGACTTAAAAGACGTTAAGAGTTGTTGTGTTATGACTACAGGCTTTTAGGAAGGGAGAGGCTGTATCCTTCCTGTTGCTGAACCTCTAATAGGGTAGCGCTCAGTGCTACAGATAAGACTTCTTTCTGTGATTGCAGTGCAGGGTTTTTATCAGGACGCTGCAGGAACATGGCAGTTCTGATCCACTATTTGTGAACTCTGCCCTGCTGATAGATCAGCTGAACAACAGGCAGGAAGGGAGGGGAAAGAGGGGAGAAAGTGGCACAGCAGACTACACTCTATCCTTGGTATTTGTGCCCTGAGGAAAGACTGATAAGACCAGATTTCCAGCTGAGCTCAGGAGTGAGGCCTTGAATGTCTGTGTTTTATTTAAGTGGGAGTTATGTCTCCATTTTAAATCTGCTTTACTGAGTTATCCCACTGAATTACATGTTGTTGTGTGTGTTATCTGTTTGACTTATCCCTGTGAGTGTCGGTGTTAACATACCTGTATGTCACCCACCCCTCCCCCGCTGGTCTCCCCATTTTCAGTGAAATCTTCTACCAGTACGGAAGGGAAGACGCCCACACGCCCGTTGAGCTCCCCCTCCCAGAAGCCATCGTCTGTCTGAGTGTCGCGGCTCAACAGACGGATCACAGCTCCCTCAGAAAAGGAGAGCTCCTCGTCCGCCTGGCCCTCGTAATCATAAAGTGCACGGACATACACCGCTGCAGAGAAAGAAAGGAGGATAAAGAGAGACGGAGAGTAACAAGAGATGCAAAGAAAGAATTATTATTCCTGGGAAATGTAGTTCCTTGTCTGTCTGGCCCTCATTGTCATAAAGAAAATGGTACACATCACTGGAGAGAGGGAGATATAGAGAACCGCAATGATAATTAGGTGTCAGATTTTCCTCATGTTCCTCGTCCAAGTATTCAGGTGGAGCAGACACATAGGAATGGAAAGAGGGTAGGAGAAAGAGAGAGTAGAAGAAAGAAAAAGTTGCAAAGAAAGAAGGTTAGGAAAGAACAAAGAATGAAAATGACTGTCCAGCTTCAATATATGTTTGGATACAACCAGAGATAAGAGAGAAGCCAAAAGGAGAGTGAATATTTGTGATTAAGCGCCGCTCATGCCCATTTTTTTTTAACTGCCCTGCAAGTCCAACGACTGGTGTTTTGTGTTCTTTGCTCAATTTTATACAACCACTCTGCTATGATTTCTGTTCCAGTGAGGCAGTGGAATAGCAGCAACAAGATTTCAAACTGCTAAATATAAATGCATGGAGAGGAAATCTGGACGGACAAAACATATTCATATTTCTCTTCCGTTCTTGCTTTCTTGTTCTTCTGTTCAGTAGACAAACAGTAAACTCGCTCTTTACAATAACACCATGCTAAGCAAATTCAGTTGGAAGTCAATGGAGCAGTAAAGAAGAAAATGCCTCACTCAGTGGCACATAATAACTTCATTATAGGAAAAATCTAACTCATTTAAATTAGCTAGCTTGTTTTACTTACATTTCTACCATGCAGTTTAATTATGACAAAGAATATTCCTAAGTTTACAGCATACTTACTGTTTGTGTCTCCATTGATACAGCCAGAGAGCAGCTCTGGCTCAGTTGAATTAGACGAGGTGTGTGATCGAGCGTCGAGTGTAGCCAGAGACTGGAGCATACTCAGCAGACTGTTGGAGGTCGGGAACTGCAGGTATTTCTCTGGGACATACCCAACATGGCCGGTCTTATTGCGAGCCTGGAAAACAAACACACACACACACACACACACACACACACAAAATGAAGTGCATTCACAAATGCAAATATGGACATATTGATAATTTCACACATGAACACACACGACAGGAGGGAAAAAAACACCAAGAAATCTCAGTTTCAAAGTTCAGTTCATATAGATGAAAATGAACTAGTTTTTGTTCTTTCATTTTTTTTTTTTTCAACTAAGGTCACAGTTTCAAACAAACTGGCTTCAGCAGTAGTAGATGCACGTTCATCATTTGTAAACTGGTTTGTTCAGTTCAGCGTTCACTAAAAATATGAACATTTTCAATGAACGCGTTCATTGAACAACACAGCACACAACCATGTAAATCCAAAAGCAGACACATGACATAATGCTTGGTGTGTGTTTATGCACCTTGACCCAGTCCTCCATGTCTCCATCCTCAATGACCTCCAACATCTCCTGTTCATCGATAGTCAACTCGTCCGGCTGAGAGGCCTGCATGAGAGACACACCAACAGTGTTAAAGACAGAGAAAGAAAGACTAAGAGTGAGAAAGGAAAAAGAAAATAGAGTTTAACAAAAACAGAGAGAATAAGGAAGGTGTGTTGTGGGAGAAATCTACTCTTGACTATATATATATGTAGCTATAACATTCAGTATTATTCATGTATCTTATTCTTTGATCACAAGACATTCATTCTGTATAGTATATTAAAAAACAATGAGGAAAACAATCTGTAACTTGAAGACTAAGTTCATCATTAATAATTCATTTTAAAAACCTGAGAATTTCATGGCAATAACAAACCCGTCCGTATTTTCCTATTCATATAAATACAACACTGATATTCAACTTTACTTGCCTAATCGTGTACAGGAATGTATATGATACTGTGTGTTGTGGGTGTTCCTCTCCTTGCTTCATAATATGTGTAGGTGTAACCATGTAACTGCAGAGGGTAACCGTGTGTGTGTGTTGGTTCATTTACCTTGTACGAGTACAGGACTTTGCAGGTAAGCGGGTAGTTCCGAAGGGTTCCCGAAGGACTAGAGCTGCTGTCGTCAAAAACCTCCATATTCTCTTCACACTCCTCACCCTCCTCACGCTCCAGGTCCACTGTGCCCTTTAACAAAATAAACACAAACACAGTCAGATAAAGTGAAAACCTCTGATAAAAAACAAGGACAAAGAAGAAAAGCTCCATTCACCTCTAAAGCTCCAGAGTAAAAAAAATATGTACTCCAGACCAAATAAACAAAAACGTGCCCCAATACAAAAATGTTGTTTCCATATGATGTCAAGCAGATATTGAATATATAAAATTCAAAATCTGAAAGAAAAAAAAAACACCTTTCCTTCCTCTGTGCTAGTTTCACAAACCAATCTATACCATGCTGCCTTACCTTTTATTCCTGCCTGAGTCTCTCTTTCCTGCACAGTGTGTGTACTATAGCTTTTAGAAACAGGTGTGGAGGGACTAATGTTTCATATGATCCGACCCCTCCCTCTTTTGTTCCACGAGAATTTCACTGGCTTATATGAAGGTCATGTGATCCAGCTGGTAGAAAGATCCATCACACACAGCAAGCTGCCTTGTCCATAACAAAAGAGTATGTGTGTGTATGTGTGTATGTGTGTGTGTGTGTGTGTGTGTGTGTGTGTGTGTGTGTGTGTGTGTGTGTGTGTGTTTATCCATTCCTAAGTCATTGTGTTTAGTCATCAGATTTCTGTTGACACAGTAAACTCTACACCGGTGCGGAACAAAACAGATGTGTGTTTTTGTATATGAGCTGATCTCCTAAGTGTTTCTCCCAGACAAAGGAATCTGTTCTCCAGGGAAATAATAATAACCTTCAGGTGTAGTCCTAAGGCATTCCCTAATAAAAATTAACAGATTCGGGGTGTCGTGTGGCGTAGTGGTCTAAGCAGACGCCCCATGTGTAGAGGCTACAGTCCTCGCTGCAGTTGGCCCCGGTTCAAGTCCCGCATCGGACGGCCTTTACTGCATGTCATTCCCCCTCTCTCTGTCTCTCTCCACTATCCTGTCCAATAAAGGCACAAAAGCCCCAAAAAATATATACTTTAAAAATTAACAGATTCTTGTTAAAGCTATCAACTGAGAGTGATTATCAAATGGCCTTATATCTGAAACACACACGCTTATTTTGCTTTACAAACATAAATGCAATGTGTAATACTAATATCAACATGCTAACATACTCACAATGACAATGCCAACATGCTAATATTTAGCAGATATAATGTTTATCATGTTCACCAGCTTAGCTAACCTGCTAACACATAGTACAGCTGAGGCTGAAGGGATTGACAAATTTTAATTTTGTAGCACTGGTGGTGTTGCCACAGAAAACATCAAGGGATCACCAAAGTCAGCAAGAGTCATCCTCTGAGGAGGTTGAATGTCTGTACAAAATTTCCAACTATTGATTGTTCAGATATTTCAGTCCGGACAAACTGGTGGATCCATAGAATGTGACAAGTTGCATTATTAGATTGTTAACAGACAGTTGTGTACATGCTATGTACACTACTGTTGTATTGTGGGAATTCTTTAGTGTGCATGTTACACATTCAGAATTTGGAGTAAGGAGGGTAACTGTTGTGGCCTGTGGGCAGGTGGTACATAGTAGCCACAGGGTTAAGAGTTAATTAATTCCCCTGGACGCAACAAATCATTTTGCAGTGCTCCCATAGCAGTGACAGTTCTTATATCATAACTAGAGAGAGATGTTGGACACAACCTTGGTATACATAACTGGCAGGAGTCATTGACTCAATGTGATGGAGGACATCTTGATGTCCAGTTCTATATTTTTTGAGTGCCAGTTGAAGGACACATTTTTTTGTTGGCTGCATGTTTGTTTTGTTACGTCACTCCTATCCACTTTACTGCACTGATTTAAAAGCACACTGCACAGCCTGAGGGCCAATTTCATTCCATCCCTGAAGTAAAATGACCAGCATGTATTTCAGTAATAACCCAATAAAATGTCACCAAAAAATACATCTCTCAGTGTGTGTAGCAATACAGCTGAGATGCAGACCAATCAACCAACCAACCAGATTTTATTGTTCCTGGAGGTAATAACTGTGAAAGTGATATTGTAATGAAGGCAGTGGCTGCCTAAGGGACTTTAGGGTTCATGGTTTACTGTATTTCATGGTCGTATTAATAAAGCTGAGTCGAATGACAAAGGGGCAGAGGGAAGTGCTTGCTCCCCAATCTCATTGTTTTTCTGTGGCCTCCTCTACAGATTATTATTCATATTCCATCCATCCTTTCTTCTCTCTCTCGCCATCGGTCACTTCTTGACCTCTCCCTAATCAGCAAAGTAATGTTAACAATCCTTCCTACTGTTTTCCTCCCCATTCTCCATCTCTGTCTCTTCATTTCCTTTGTTGCACCTCTCTATTGTAGTGCCGCTTTCCCTGCCACTGTCAGTCTCTTAAGGCTCCGGTGCACTCCAAATAAAATCAAAGGCTGTTGAACTGCTGTCAAATGCCTGAATACTAAATGTACCTCCTGGCCTGTTCTTTTAATAACACCCATAGCAGATGGAGGAGTTTTCAGCAGTCTAGTCTCCAACTGATTCATATTATAAATAGGGCAGGGAAAGTTAAAAGAAAACTTGCATTCCAACGGATGTGAAAAAAAAAAAAAAAAAAGACTTGCAGCTAATAAAAGGGAATTCTTTGTTTTTGTCACCATTTTCACCATTGTCCATCCATCCATGAGCTATACCGTTTATCCCTTGAGGGTCAGAGGGGCCAATCCCAGCTGACACGGCTCTGTGCAAGTCTAATATTTTTTTGCTGTATAATATGGCCTTACACTATGTTCCTCTATGTTCTCTGCAGTTTTTCACAAGCCCCCATCTCTCTCACCTCAGCTTCCAATTTTACTTCAGCATTATCACTCTGACGCTGCTCACTCCTCACCTCTCCCCCTCACCCTCTCCTCCACATCACACCACCTCTTTTTTTTTTCTCAGCTAACTCTCTCTCCTTCTCTCTCTCATTCTTCAGTAATTGTCTCTCTACAACTTCCTCTCTCACTGCACAACTCCTTCGATCATCCCTACTTCTCTCTTCATTTAAGTCTTCCTAGACTGCTTTCTCCCTCACTCTCCAGACTTTGTTTCTCTCTGGTGTTAGCTGTCAGCTGCAATATCATGTGAGCAGAATGTCAAGTGCTTCCAGTGGAGCAGACTGACTATGTTTAGTGCTGTTGACAGACACACACACACACCCACATCTCCTCAAAAATCCCATGTGGGATTACACTCCTAGTCACGGACAGAAACGCACAAACAAATGCACAAACATAACCTTAAAACTTAAATTTAATTTAAAAGAATGGTTGAAAATGCTGGGAGATGTGTTTAGTCATTTTCTTGCCAGGGGCTGAATGAACAGATCGACATCACTCTCATGTCTGTATGCCAAATATGAAGCTACAGCAAGCAAGCCGCCAGTTAGCTTAGTTTATGGTAAAGACTGGAAACAAGGGGAACACAGCTAGCCTGTCTCTGTCCAAAGGTAACAAAATCCACCAACCAGCATCTCTAAAGCTCTCAAATTAACACGTTATGTCTTGAGTAATCCATACAAAACATCAGTGAACTTTTCGGGAGCTGGTAGCTGATTTTAACATAAGAATGGTATCAATCTTCTCATCCAACTCTCAGGAAGAAAACAAATAAGTCTACTTCCAAATATGTCAAAGTATTTGTTTGTTAAGGAAAAATAAGAATTTACTACAGCCAGAAATGAGGGAAGGGGAATGTGGAACTACCTGGAGCCCACTCCTCAGATCAGGCTTCAGATCTGTATTCAGTCTATCTTGCCAGTAAAACTAGGAGTGATGAACTAAAAACTAGAGAGTTGTGCATAGACTACATCAGTATTCCACTGGGGAAGTGGGGCGTTTTAAGAGGCTGTAACTAGCGTGACAGATGATTAGGCAGCAGGGCTGAGGTCAATTATCTTGCAATTTACATCATTCAGGAAGTGATTTGTCTGGAGAACTATTCTAGCTGGGTGGTTTTCACTTATAATGAAATCATAAAGAATGAAAAGTCTATGGTTATGAGTCAGTGCCTTGGAGTTTAAAATGACATTTTTTTGGATGTGTTGAATTGAGTGAGTTTTCGTGTGGTGCATGAAGAAAAACTGTTGGGGGGCGAGATGAGTCAATAGCAGCTATGTGACTAACATACAGTGACACAATCTAGTGGTTTGATGGTTTGAAGTGGGTTAAGGAGGCCACCATGCATGCAATACAAACAGCTACGGTTTATTTTGTGTGGTGAGGAGGTACCCTTCTAATTTTGATTCATGAGTGTGAGATTTGCACTTTCTAGCCAAGTCAATCACATCTTTATAAATTGATGATAAAAATTATTTATCATGTACTGTAAGTATTTATGTATTAGTGTAGTTCTAGTAACATTCAGGTTTATGTTATGTGAGCAGTTTTGTTGTTCATTAATTCCTCTAATGTTTTCACATTTCATTAATAAACTTTGTGTTTTTGTGAAAACAGAATGAGTTCTGCTGGCTTGGCAAGAAAGCAGCAACGTAGGCACAGTGAGGGGAGGTGTCTCACCGACAGTGAGGGATCGTGGGAAGTGTAGCTGGCCCAACGTTCATTCTCCAGCTCCTCCATCACCTACAGCATGCACAGAGAGAGTGGGGGGGAGTTTATACACATATTGCAAACAGGCACACTCACACTCACATACTGCAGTACACTAAGTGGTATTCATGCGTGACAGGACACACACACACACACACACACACACACACACACACACACACACACACACACACACACACACGCAGACACACGCAGACACACGCAGACACACGCAGACAGAGAGACAGAGAGACAGAGAGAGAGAGAGAGAGAGAGAGAGAGAGAGAGAGAGAGAGAGAGAGAGAGAGAGAGAGAGAGAGAGAGAGAGAAAGAGTATATGCACACATTTTTTTTACAACACTCACAAACTAAACCTACCTGATTCATTGCACTCTTCAGCCAGGTATCCACAGCAACCCCCACCTGACGTAGAAGGTCCAACCGAGCCTCAGCTTTCAATTTTATTGTCTTTGGAGAGAGACAGGGTTTGTTGGTTAAACAACATCAAATATATCACTGACCTACACAGTTTTTCTCATATTAGTCTAAAGAAAAAACAAGTACAGAACATTGCAACTTGGGTCCTATTTTATTTAAAATAAGATCCTATTTGAAACATGTCTATTTTCCTTTATTATGGACACCAAAGCAAACCTTTATCTCACAGAGCCACTGTGTGCCCATGCAGAGTAAAATGTTATCTTGACTGTTAGGAATAATGAGCCAAACTATGAAAATACAAAGTTGTAAAACAAGCTGAATTTACATTCAAATGCAAGAGCAGTCTGGTTGCAGTCAGTTTGGTCTCCAGGTTGTAAAAGTGTCAGTCTCCCTGCTTTATATTTATTCATAAGTAGGAACCTCTTTCCTAGTGATGGAAGACTAGCCTCTTAAACTTGCACAGATGAAAAGACACAAAGGTATTTTTAATCATGATGCTGACACAAAACAAACACAAGGCAATAACAATATAATTAGTTATTAACAAACATATGTATATATAGTAAACACCCTATGGGAGCCATTTTCTCACATACAATGGATTTCTAAAACTGATGCAGGGAAACAGACCTCAAGTGAACCTGTATACCAGAGCAGACATCACAATATGCATCTGTTTCTAATCAGGATACACTTCTCTCAGTGCACATAGTATAATTTTTCAAGTTGAACTGAAGTTGTTCTGAAGTTGAACCTCATAGCCATCTTTAAACAAGAGTCCCACAACTGCCTCAGCATCAAATTCACTGAGTTTTCCAGGCCCAATTACCTCAAATTCAAGGACCCAACACAACATAGTTTGAGACACGGATCAATGTTAATTACTGTTCCAACACTAATAATTTTTATAATGAGAACTAGCAGGCTATACAGACGCTCACGGGCAACAATTAAAAAGAGAGAGAGGCTAAATTGTGTAAACACTTCTCAACTGTGCTGTGTGTTACAGTGATGGCAGACTATGTGGTCTATTGTACACATGCATGCAGCTGCAGTTAGCCTATTTACTGACATTAAGAAAAAACATTTAAAAAAACTTCAGTGTCTGTTTTTACAGAAAATATATAAAGTCAAGCACTTTCAATTATGTCTATTTTCAAAAGCTTTTGCAGCCTTGACTTTTTTCCTCACGTTCACAAACTTTCAAGGATATAAAGTATCCATGGGAATTCTGTTTAAATCCAATATTCACTGGAAAAACTTGTGAAGAAAAACGTTTTAATGTTTTTCTCTTTTGGCCTTTCAGCTGTATTTGATCATAATTTAGTGACAGAACAAGGATGTGAACTGGATTTGCACCCCAAAATGTGTCGAATCTGTGTCATGTAGTCTCTCAAAACTTGCTGTACTTTCTTTTAATGAGCTGTGAACACTGGACATGTGCCGTGTTCTTTGCTAATGAGACAATATGACGAGGCTATAACCACCAGTAGGGAAACCCCTGAGACTTACATTCAGTCTGTCTCGCCTCCTCAGCTTTCTCTTTCATCTCTGATCCTTTCTCTTTTTTCTTGCTGTCTCTCACTATTTTCATCAATTTCCTCCTTCATTACCCTCTCCTTTCCTTTCTCACTGATGCTGACAGAGCAGATTGATAGCTGATGACTCCCTCCCACAGAGGCAGACAGACACATTGTCAAGACAGACTCACCAGCTTTGATCAATAAAGTACCTGAGCGCCTTAAATGCCACAGTTTTCCTTTCTGTTAGCAGCACTCAACAAATGCTAGAGGAAAGCACCAGCCTTAGCTGCTGCTGCTGTTGTGCAACCATTAACATACCGGATTAAAGAGGAGGAAAATTAAAATATTGGCTGATACACTGCAACAATACTTTCAGTAGTTAAAGTCAACAGAATAAGCAGCCAGTAGTGTGAGCACAGATTACTGGTGGAAAGACTGCACAACCTTGGAAAGAAAGACAGTCTGGCTGCGCAGCTGTAATCATTAAAACCAACAGAAAGGTAGACAGGAAAATAGGTGGAGAGACACTGCAGGAAGAAAACTCAGCTGTCTGACTGTAACTAAAACAGAATTATGGCTCATTTAAAACGTTCTGGTTCTCTTTCAAAAGTGCTGCAACCAGCTGTTTTTTTGCTCAAAAGCTGAGAACAGATTTGCTTGTTGGGTGAAGCCATGACATGTATGTGAGATTTGAAACAACAAACTAAAAGAATATAAAACCATCAAATATGTAAGGTATTACAACCTCCTGTCAAACATAACGAGGCACAGTGGGATCAAATTGGGCCTTTACCAATAGGTACAGTACTGTAGTTTGTTTAACAATTCAGTAGCAGAGATATCAACAGCTCAGGCAAGTGATTGATCTGTTTTTATAACCAAAAAATATGGTGCATGTGCACACACCTCCATGTCCATGTTCTATTTACCAAAGGTGCTAACATGTTAGTGCAGATAATATATAGGATATTTCCCATCAATTTTCTTATTAGTTTTGTTTGCTTGTGCTATAAAGTGTCTGGGAGCACTATCTCAATGCCTCTTCTGTTTCTGAAGGATTGTGACGCCGCGTGTTAATTAGGCCAGATTGTCTCGTGGAGCCAGTTTGAGAAAAGCCGTCAACAGCTCATTAGTATGAAGACAACCTCTTGCCTCAAATGTTCTCACTCTCTCATCCTCTAAGAACCTCTTACAAAGAGGAAGCAGAGAGGCCAATGATTACATCATTATAATATTGATGATTCCAAACTTTACTAGAAAGTAAGCATACAAGAAAGATAAGATACTGTATACTGTATAAATGCAACTTATATAAAATGTAGTATGTCAGGTAAGTCCCTTAATCTCTTGAAGCCTCATCCGGTGCCATGTACCTTTATTGTCAGTCTCTCTGAGCCCAAAATCACTGATTTCAGACTGTAAGAAAATATTTTTTTTTTTGTCTCACTGAGTTACTTTCTCTCAAGAAGATAAGAAATGTACAGCAGATTCATCCTCATTTGATTTCCAGTTACCTCTGATGCATGTTGTTTTATTAATAATGGAAGCTCCAGTAGAGTAGAACGGCTAGCCTGGAGCACACTCTCATCATATTTTATATATATATGTATATATATATAGATAGAATATATAATGCATTGCAGTACAATTTAGTTATGGTAAGTTTCACTTGACTTTTATCATAGTATGCATCACTTAATCATGCTGTGCCATTTCTGTAACGGTAATAACTATTTAAGTAATTTTTCACAGACCTGCACAGTGTCTAGTTTCAGTTTCCAGAGTCTTTTATCAGCACTCAGGTGGAGACCATAAAATCAGACCAACATCAGTGGAGCAGAGGATACATTACTCTACTGTTTCTTTCAGTGTTTATCGATTCCATTCAAAATGAGGTGAGAAGAAGACGATGCTTCTGAAGACTGCGTGGTGTTGAACACTGCAGAACAGATTTAAAGATTTAAAACAACATTACAACTTCAAAGGATTGTGCTGCTTATTTTGATAAGTCTTCTGTGACCATAAAACAAGAAATAAAATCGTACCTAACTCCCCGTAACTCTTCCATAAATGCAACAGCCTCCCTGGCTTTTTAAGATGTTCTTAAAATAACCATAAACTCTGAATAAACAGTTTGTATGGATTATGAATATGTCTCTTTAAACCTGTTCATGATTCAAGGAAATGTGATTTATGCTTTATGCAGCGTGTTTTCCATAAAATACCCAGATGGAAGATTGTGAGACAAGATAAGAAATCTTCTGACGTTGCTCTTACTACAGTATGTACTGTATATGATGATGAAATGATTGATTCAGGTGTTTCTCAAATAAACCTAAAACTTGTATCTTGCTCCCAGATATGCCTGCAGTTTGACATGCAGTAAATAATGGTCACAGTTTTAGCAAAGACAGTGCATTGACTCAGCATTTGTTGTTGTTGTGACAAGGAAACTGGGCAATTTATGAAAAATCAGCAAATGAGGACAGGTAGCGAGGCCAACTATGCCATCAATCTCTCTTACTGGCTGGTAGCAACCTTCTGTCGTCAAGCTTGTATTTCACACATGCTGCTTCTGAAATAGCAATGAGTTTTAGCTGATGATGATACCAAAGTAAAACCTGGATTATTACTCAGCAAAACACATCCTCATGCATTTCTCCAATGGGTAAAGGTGCCTCAAAAATATCTTTTATCCACCAATAGGCATTCACTGGATATAGGCTGACAACTAAATCTCTATCCTAAATATAGGTCTAGCTTAATTTTCTTGCCCACAATAATTTGAAATGGCTTCTGCAAAATGCTATATCGGATGAAGATGGGACTTCATGTAAAAGGAAAGGATGGCACTATCACTATCCAGATAATGCTGTAATCAAACCTGGATAATGTCTTTTGTACTGCTTTGTCTCCCTTCATAATTCTGTGATAAGAGCTCTGTGATGAAGTCATTTGTACCAAATGAGCTCATAAAATATTCATAATCTTACTCAAGGTAATGGTGGCCTAGAAGAGCAAAGAATAGCATACAGACAGTGTGAGCGAGAGAGACTGAAGCAGAGAGGAAGACAGAGAGGGTGGGGTAGCAAGAAGATGGTGTGGTCACATGTTTGCACTTTGCAACGAAAAGACTCCCTAATTATTCTGTAGCAAGTGAGATCACAAGCTATTGATAGTGTTGCTTAAATATTCTTGCAGTGTAAGGTATTGAAATAACTACCAAAAACTATTTTATCTATCACCTTAAAAGCAGTAAAATTATAATCTTAACAAAATATTTGCAAAAAATATCTTAGATGATTAAAAGTGTAGAGATATACTGATCTGCCAGAGGTTAACTTCAGGAATGAAATATTTTTGACCAAACCTGACAGCAGAGGGTGCCAGATATATGAAAGCCTGATAATAAAAAAAAAAAACATAGTGTAGATGCAAAGAGGCAACAGGGGGAGAGAAAGAGCTAAGCAAAGTGAAGGAAGACAATGAAACTGAAGAACACAACAGAGATGAAAAGCCAAAAAAGCACAGATACTTTTGAGAGAGAACAGAGACAGAATTGAGGTGAGGAAGATGAGAGATGATGATGCAGTGTTCTCATTCATAGTGTGACACATTGAATCTGCAGGAATCAATACATAAATGATCGATAACTCTGCGAGTGGAAAGGCTGAGATGTGCAGAAGGAAAAGAGAGGGAGTGGAGAGAAAGATGCTGAGGAGGAGGGAAAGATGATGAAATGAGAGATGGATGAAAAAGCCAAAAGAGCAAGAAAGAAAAGAAAAAGAGAAAAATAAATTGGCACTCACAGTATTAGATTTCATAGTTTAGATATAATAACTGGAATTTTTACAGTTACACTGCTATCATACCTGTGTACTGTCTCACTGAGCTACTGTGATGGACATGACTCTGGAAAAGTATCTTTAAATCTGAACACCTGAACAGAATGCAGCAAAACCACATAGAGCCACATAGAGCAGGGGATTATTGGGCTGTGTGGATAAGAATGGTCGAATAACTTGAATGATCTGACAAAGAGGTAGACAGATCAATCCTGGGCCTTGTTTGTTAATTCCACCCTCCTTCATGAGCCATGCTGATGAGCGGACTCAAAGCCAAGTGCCACTGACTGCATTCAAAATATGGACCAAATAATTAGTCACTCAGCCACAAACACCGGGTGGAGGAAATATGACTGAAGGCTGAATTCTATGCTCTCGCTGTGACAAGAGGGTTTGTTTGCTAGACTAACACCGCAGTGACACTGCTGCCCTCGCATAAATATACACAGGATATTTTTTTATATTTCATAAGAGAGGAAACATCTATCCGTCCTTTCTCCATACCTGCGTATCCTGGGTATGGTATTATAGGCTGGAGCCTAGCATAGGCAGGCTAGATCCTGGATTGGTGCCAGTCTATCACAGAGCTAAGACACTGATGGACAACCACATTTAGAGTTTCCAGTTCACCTGTCCTTGCATGTCTTTGGACTGTGAGAGGAAAATGCAGCATCCGGACAAAACCCGTGTGAACAGTTTAAACACAGACACTAAGGTAACGGTGTTAAGAGAACATATCCTATCATTTATGCTTTGCTATCAAAGATAAATGTCGACACTGAGTCACAGACCTCGGCTTTGCGTATGTTTTCTTTGGTGTCTTCTATCTTCAGCTCCAGATCTAGTCTGCCTTGCTCCGTGGCGGGCAAGCCATGGCTCTCACACTCCTCCAGAGACTGAAAACAACACACACAAACACATAACTTGATTAGAAACAGTGTGTGTATCTGTTTCAGATATTGTATTTTTAAAATGGGTATATGTGACAAACATGAGTATGTGTGTGCCCATCTTACTCTCTTGTAGTGAATGATATTTTTGTGTTCCCTGGCCACTCTGGTTGCCCATTTCCTGGCCTCCTTGTTCAGACTGTGCTCCTCCGTTGTCCCCGTCTCCGACTCCAGCTGACGACTCTAAGATAGACAAACACACACACACACACACAAGTGCACACATAAGTACAGTATCAGCGATAACAGCACAAGGTGTTTGATATGTAGAAGCTGTTAATTTAGCTAAAGAAAGTGTGAGAGAAAGATTGTTTCTTTCTCACATAATTAATACAGCATGTGCTCTATTGTATTCCTCTTGGAATGAAATAGCTGTTATCAAAATCACATGTGAAAGAGCATGAGTGTGTGAAAGTGTCTGTTAGTGTGTGTGTTTTTGTTTGACGGCAGGAGGTACATAAATACAACAAAAGCACATATGTGGGCCTGTTGAAGAATCTGCACAACTTTCCAATAAAATATTTAACATCAATTATAACCATGTGGCATTTTTTCTGCAGGGACTAATGCATTAAATGTGTCTCTGAATTATAAGTTTCCACACTTTCACTAATCCACAGAATTAATTTAATTTTTTTTTACATTATTTCTTAAAAGCCCTTAAAACCTATATTTTCAATCAACTTCTCACTGTGAGTAATGGGATGAATTTATCTCTGTGCTTATTTTTACTGATTTGAAGTAGGTAGGGTTAGTTGGAAAAAGGGTGTGACACACTGTGCACCAATCAGAATTTAGCAATGTGTGGATCAAACTCTGATGACAGTGTGTGGGTTATTTGGTTACTCTCTCTCACACACACACGCAGTGGCACTTTTATTCAGTCTTCTAAGTTTCTAACTCTTAACTATGCAGGCGACACAGAAAGCTCAGTGCAATGCTACTAATTAATGGACCAAGTATGGATCATAAAGGGTTTGGGAAACTAAAAGGATACATTTTAATACTTTG